>NC_090245.1:19155836-19248336 GCF_037325665.1 Littorina saxatilis
ACATTATGGTTCTTGATATCTCTTTCTTCGAAATTTGGAGGGTGTAAAGAATGAGGCTAGTAATGGTGTCGGGAAGGGGGCGGGGTGGTGCTAGATAGTAATTGTGGGACATTCTCATGGTTGCATTTATAACTTAATGGATTAATAAGATGACATGAGGGGCACAGGAGGAAGTGTTGCTTGAATCAAAGCAGCACGTGCAGTAGAAATGCTGACAGAGAAATTGAAACTGAAAGAGAGATTGAGGGACGGGATGAGAGGGAAACTAGCAAAGACACTGAATGCGCGAAACAATGACAAAGAAGGATGAATCTGGGTGGGGGTACATGGTGCACAAATGGAGAGAAAAAAACAGCCAAGGAATACTCCTCACACACACAAAGACAAGAGACATGGTATCGGTCACGCACAGACAGAAACACACAGACAGACAGAGACATGCAGACACACACGGACAGCATGGCACACAGACGGACAGACAGAGACAGACACACACGGACAGCATGGCACACAGACGGACAGACAGAGACAGACACACACGGGCAGACTGGCACACAGACGGACAGACATGCAGACGCACACACACGGGCAGACTGGCACACAGACGGACAGACAGAGACAGACACACACGGACAGCATGGCACACAGACGGACAGACAAGCAGACGCATACACACGGACAGACCGACACACAGGCGGACAGACACAGACAGACAGATGGACAGCATGGCACACAGACGGACAGACAAGCAGACGCATACACACGGGCAGACCGACACACAGGCGGACAGACAAAGACAGACACACACACACAGACTGGCACACACACACACAAAGACACACACACACACAGAGACGGACACAGACAGACGGACAAAGAGACCTAGAGCCAGAGAGACGGACACAGACAGACGGACAAAGAGACCTAGAGCCAGAGAGACGGACACAGACAGACGGAATATTTCAGTCCATCAATCAATACCGTAAGCTGGTTGTTGTTTTCATATGTATATATAAATAAACCGGCACGGTTGGCCTAGTGGTAAGGCGTCCGCCCCGTGATCGGGAGGTCGTGGGTTCGAACCCCGGCCGGGTCATACATAAGACTTTAAAATTGGCAATCTAGTGGCTGCTCCGCCTGGCGTCTGGCATTATGGGGTTAGTGCTAGGACTGGTTGGTCCGGTGTCAGAATAATGTGACTGGGTGAGACATGAAGCCTCAGTGTGCTGCGAGTTCTGTCTTGTGTGTGGCGCACGTTATATGCCAAAGCAGCACCGCCCTGATTATGGCCCTTCGTGGTCGGCTGGGCGTTAAGCAAACAAACAAACAAAAATATGTATAAATGTATGAACATTTCATGAAGAAGTAAATGGAAATAAAACATTGTTAAAACCAATCACAACTGTTGTGTCCAACAGGGGTCAAGAGATCGTGGCCGCAGCCTCCTCCGTGTGTCTATCGGCCAGGGACATGACCAAGTGGATCCACTTCATTCTCAGTGGGGGGAAAACCATGGATGGCGGACAGGTTGGTCAGCCACTCATACACAGTACAGTGGAACCCCCCTTTTAAGACCTTACACAATCTCAGAAATTCAGGTCTTTAAAATAAAGTAGTCTTAAAATGGGGTGACATTTACACGGGCTATGAACAGAAAATCTCAGAAAACAGGGTCTTAAAAGGGAGGTAGTCTTAAATCGGGGGCCTTACACACCACACGTCTTGTTTTAAGGCCTCTTACCTTTTACGTCTTACTTTTTCAGATTTGTGTTCATAACCTCTGTATACATTTAGATCCTGTTTAATATACTCCCTCCTTTTTAAGACCGGCACGGTTGGCCTAGTGGTAAGGCGTCCGCCCAGTGATCGGGAGGTCGTGGGTTCGAACCCCGGCCGGGTCATACCTAAGACTTTAAAATTGGCAATCTAGTGGCTGCTCCGCCTGGCGTCTGGCATTATGGGGTTAGTGCTAGGACTGGTTGGTCCGGTGTCAGAATAATGTGACTGGGTGAGACATGAAGCCCGTGCTGCGACTTCCGGCTGTCTTGTGTGTGGCGCACGTTAACTGTCAAACCAGCACCGCCCTGATATGGCCCTTCGTGGTCGGCTGGGCGTTAAGCAAACAAAGAAAGGAACTCCTTTTTAAGACACAATTTTCTCTAAAATAATAATAATAATAATAATAATAATAATAATAATAATAATAATAACTGTAATGTAAAAGAAAACAAAATTAAAATGTCATTAAAAAAAAAAGACCAATGAAGAAGAATATGCTCACCGCCCCCCAAAAAAAAAGAAAAAAAAAGACGAAAGAGGCAAAAAAGATGGGTTGAAGCAGCCTTGCATGCAACTGAGGTCAAAAATTTTTTTTTAAAAATAATAATAACTGGACATTTTAAGTGCCTAACCTATGTCCTTTACAAAAGAGAGATGTTGGCTTCTGAATAGATAACACAATGCGCAGAGGACCGTACAGTACTGAGCGAAAATTGAAATGTCGATCACTGAAAATTGAAAAATAAAAAATAAAAAATAAATAAAAAGGTACAGGACAATTAACAACTGCATCCTCCTCATCTCATGTTTGAAATGTGTTTAAATTATGTAGTACATAATAAAGAACTTTTTCTTTCTTCTTTTTCGGGCTAGGTTGTGAGCGAGGATGCCCTGAAATCCACATTCAAGGCCTTGCAACCACGCAGCAATGGCGGCGACACACGCAGTAACGGTTTCTCTCAGCCCACCATTCAGGTGTCCTTCACGCGAGAGAGCAACGCGCTTGGGTGGATCAAGGGAAACTACCGAGGTATGTGTTGGAGGACAAAGGAGTGAGTTATTTCCCTGTATGATCTCGTGACCACCGAAGGCGAATGATGTCTGTTGGTTGACGTTAAGTCACACTTATGAAAGACATAGAGGATTCTGAAATCTGTTGCTGTTGTTGTTGGTGATGGGGGAGTTGGTGTTGGTGTTGTTATTGTTGTTGTTGCTGCTGTTCTTGTTCTTGTTTTGTTGTTGTTGTTTAAATTGTTCTTTTCTGATCGGATGACACCCTGACATCACAACGCACCCGATATGAACGGGTCTCCTTGTCTTCTAAACTCAGTTTAGTTCAAGTCCCCACTCGGCCCATACGAGTTAGGGCCGTATGATATGAGAAGTTGTTTACGATGTTCTTTCTTACTCTTCCATGAACTGCTACGCCTTCGTGTCCGGGACACCCAGGACACCGTCCTCTCTCTCCGGCTGGGGCACCTAGCTGAACACCATACTGCCCACCCGCAACGCCGAAAACCCTACGTTTGCTGCTCATGTATAATGACTTCCTTTTTGTTTCATACAGGCTACACCTTCGTGTCACAGGACGGCTCTCTCCCCGGTTACGAGTCTCTGACTACCATCCTCCCCGATCGTAACATCGGCGTCTTCACGGCTTTCACCGGGGACGGCGGGGCGCGGGCTTACGCGGCGAAAACCCTGATCAACAGTTTCGCTCTGGATCTTCTCCTTCAGGGTCAGCCGTGGGTGAAGCTGAACGAGGCCTGCATGGTCATGGACAAGATGACTGACGCTACCAAGGCCGCCGAGCCCAAACCCGTCTACGTCGGAGGAAGGGGCACGGAGGTTGGTTTGAAATGTGTGTGGGGGGGTGTCTTCCTCACAACCGTTGCTTGAGGTGGGGAGGTCAGTCAAACGGAGTGGGGGCTATGGGTGGGATGGTATGGTGGTGGTGGGAGGGGATCGGGGAGTTGTTGAGGAGTATGGATGTTTGAGCGATCAATTGACGGTTAATATAAGTGTTTTTTAGTTAAGTTTATTAGTGTTGCTTTTTTCATCTTTTTTCGTTTTTTTGGTTGGGGGGGGGGGGGGTTGTAGATGAAAACTGTGGATAATTTGTAGGTCTTTCTGACTGTATGGCTGTCCAGCTGTCCGTCTGTGTTCATAAATGTCTGCATGTTAAACGCAACCATGTTCTTGGTTTTCATTGATTAACGAAAGGTAATTGCCAGATTTTCGGAAATATACAATCACGCCCCTCACCACCTTCACAACTCATGAAGTATACAGAACCACAATAACCATCAAATACGTAAGCTGACAAAGCTAGTTTTCGTTCGTAGATCTTGTTCTTCTTCTGCGATCCTGACCATTTCTTCTTCTTCTTCTTCTTCTTCTTCTTCTTCTTCTTCTTCTTCTTCTTCTTCTTCTTCTTCTTCTTCTTCTTCTTCTTCTTTTTCTTCGTTCATGGGCTTAGACTCCCACGTTCACTCATGTTTTTAGCACGAGTGGATTTTTACGTGTATGACCGTTTTTACCCCGCCATTCAGGCAGCATACGCCGATTTCGGGGGAGGCATGCTGGGTATTTTCGTGTTTCTATATTCCACCGAACTCTGCCATGAATTACAGGATCTTTTCCGTGCGCACTTGGTCGTGTGATTGCGTGTACACACGAAGGGGGTTAAGTCACTAGCAGGTCAGGTCTGCACATTAGTTGACCTGGGAGATCGGAAAAATCTCCACTCTTAACCCACCAGGCTGCAGTGACCGGGATGCGAACTCACGACTTCCCCGATTCGGAGGCCGATGTCTTACCACCACGCCACTGCGCCCGTCACTGACCATTAAACTCTCAGGCTCACTATATGGTGAGGGTTGTGTGTGTCTCACCGTTATTTCAACATGCCTGTTTCGTTCTTGATCCAGATCCGTCCACTGACAGACTACGAGGCCACGTACCGCCTCTACGGGTTCGGTGACGTGATGGTGAAGCGCAACGATAGTGGATTGCTGAGACTGGAATATGGAGAGTTGGGCCACTACATTCTGCACCCTGCTGCGCGCAACGACACCTTTACCATGCACGTGAGTATACATTTATAGAGCGCAGCATTACTGGGTGGTGAGATGGGTTATCACTTATGGTGGTGGTGAGGGGAGGGGGGTGTCTAAAAGTCTTGTGTATTACAGGTCGTTTAGAAACAAAACAAGGAAGGTGCCTCAAAGGAACAGTTCACGTCCCAGCTGCAGTACAAGGAAAAAAAACAATCATCAAAAACAAGAGGAAAACCAGAGCGGAGAAAGATGACTACCACCTGCTCCAACGTGAAGAACAAGTCGTCCTACTCAGACTCCGCACTGGACATAACAGACTAAACCATCATATGGCCACAAAGCTGAAGCTAGTTCCCTCCCCCCTATGTCCGTGTGGCAAGAATCAGACAGCAGAGCACATCCTGCAGGCTTGTCCATACCACAGTGCTCTGAGGGACACCACCTGGCCAGAGGAGACAGCGCTACAAAAGAAGCTAAACGGCCCCAAAGAGGACTTGGAGAGGACAGCACGTTTCGCCCTGCAGTCCGGACTGACGATCTAACAGCGAACGACAAGAAGAAGAAGAAGAAGAAGAAGAAGAAGAAGAAGAAGAAGAAGAAGAAGAAGAAGAAGAAGAAGAAGAAGAAGAAGAAGAAGAAGAAGAAGAAGAAGAAGAAGAAGAAGAAGAAGAAGAAGAAGAAGAAGAAGAAGAAGAAGAAGAAAAAACAAAACGTAGCACACCTCCTCCTCCCCCCACCTCCTCTTTACTATATATAACGTCCCAAAACTAAACTCTGCAAACTCTGAAAACTAAACTAGTTCTACGTAAATATATTATCGAGTGGTTCTTGTTTTCGGCAAAAGCTATTCGCACAAGTACTGGTACCGATAGCGGTTCAAAGTCAGGCCAAGCTACCTGCACATGTAGAAAGAGTTCCTTCCTGTACACATAATTCGGAACACATCCCATGTATTTTTTTTAAACGAAGTCCTTTCAAAAAAAGAAATAGTGAGATAAATAAACCCAATAATTACATAACTATGTACACAAATATGTAGCAACATGAATGAAATCAAAATACAGCACTGGAACACGGCAAGATGTTCACACTTCACTGAATAGTCGCACTGTATTCGACCTTTTTATTTAAAATTCCGAACCCGAGTTCAAATAACGACAACTCTTACTTTGCAAGCGAGTACAAACATGCCTTCTTATTGTTACAAGATTCTCGTGCCTAAAACAATCTCGCCTGTTTCACTCGGGTGTTATGTAAATTTCCAAAATATTCTAGGACATTGATAAATTTCCTGGTTTGAAGTGTCAAAAATGTGTAAATTGTACTAAAAACGTGCAATCTCATTTCAGGCCGTCCCCGGACCTATGTGGTTCACAACCCACGCCGACGACTACGTCAGGAAGCCGTACCTGGCTATCTTCGGAACCCGCAACGACGATCCCAACGCCGGTATCGAGACTGTGACCATCCCTCATTTTGCCCGGGACATGGACCCCGTCTTCAGCAGACACCCCATCGTGCCTCGCCACTACGCCGACGAGTACGACCAGCAGTGCGACGCATGCGCCGCGCTCGCTGCGTCCGTTTCCGTTCTTGTCGCTTCCGTGTTGGTGACCATGTTTGGTTTCGGGAGGTAAAAGTTGTTCTGTAGAATTCTAGGAACATTTCAAAAAATTTCTCCTTTGTAAGATGGATGTTTACGGATTCAAAATTTAAGGACAGCTTTCTGACACAGTTTATTTTTGTGAAACAACAGATTAAAACTATGTTTGTAGCTCTCAAAGGGTTACACTGAACACGTGAATGAAAAAGTTTAATACAACATGGCTTCATTCAAAATTATTTTAGCCAGACTGCACGAAAATGTTTGATGTTTGTTTGGGTGTTTTTTTACACGTCAAAGCACAGGGACTGCATTGCAAAGTTCGTCTTCGCATCTTGTTATTCAGAATTACGAGCTATTATCCTTAAACTTTAACATGGTTAAAAGTTATTGGATACTTTTATCCTCAACAGCAAACCATATCTGTGTCCAGTGATTGCGTTTTAATGGCTGTATAATGGCATATAATTTTGGTGTTGAAATTTGACGATGCTTTTGCCGAAATAATTTTCTGGACTATTTTTGGAATCGTTTTCTCGTGAATTTTAAGTGAAAGTTAACTTTACAGCCGAACTAAAAAAAAAATAATGTCCATCATCACGTCTTTTTGCGATTGTTTAGTTTGGATTACGTGTTTCAATGGTTTAGCAGAGGATCTAGTCACACCAAAGACATTAGAATCACATGCATGATGTTGTTGCAAATGATCAGATGTAAATATCATTTAATTTCTCTGGGGAATTGTAATATTTATGATTAGTTGTTGATGTGAACATATTCATCTAAAATACCTGATTTGTGTTATAGTCAGGGCACCTTTTGGAACAATCATTAAGAGACAAGCATTAAAGCGATAAACAATTTTATTCTTTAGCCTTACGGCACTTTTTAAAGTAGTATCAAAACACACGAGAAGATGAAAACAATTGATGTAGTGCCAAGGAGAACTCATTAGACTTTTCGAAGTACTTATATCATTTGTCTTGCATTGTGTTTTAAATGGGATTCATTTTGTGTGAATGATGCGTATTCTTTTAACAAAACTGAATTTGTGCGAGTGGTTACTCTGATTTTGTTTCTTGTATAGTATTTTCTCTGTGCCATGTGAATTTGCAAAGACTTATAGTCAAATTGGTGCTGCTTATTCTCATTTAACTTTATTTTTGAAAAGTTCCATGTACAAAACATTCTATTGTATTACTTCTTCAGTTGCGGTGTTCTTGCATGCGTGTGCATTTGGATCTTGGATCAGCTTTTGCCCAAACGGGTGCATGGTTTTCCTTTATACTAATGATACTTTTGTAAGTAGCATACCTTTTGTTTTCTTGTTTTTTGTGGGTTTTTTCATTATCGAATAGTTCACATTGTCGACATCAGGAATTATCATTTACGACGTTGACATCTACCAGATCAAAGTCTCATCATTATCATTACAATTTACAGCATTTATCGTCGTCGTTTTGTTTCTATCACCTGCATCATTAAATATCCGCGTTCTAAAAGATCAAGATGTAAGAAATATTACCCACTAGCAGCCACCCTAACACATTCATTAATCACTGCTCCTGGTTATGCTCTCTCAGTGTGTTTGTTTTTATGTTGTTGTTGTTTGTGTTCTGCAGAAGGAGAGATACATTCTCTTTCTGTGTTACCGTTACTGAGAAGTTTTAAGCTGCTATGTGTCTAAATTATGTAAGCTGTTCTTGGCAAATGTTATATGTTACGTTAAGAGGCAAGATCTGCATTAAAAATAGTTCAAGATGTGCTTTGTGTCTATAGTTTAGTCTTGTGTGCGGAGTTTACTATTTAGATTATTGTGAAATTATATTATTGTTTGATTATTCCAACCTGTTTTTAATTTGTGTATATTTAATGAGTGATGCTTAAGCTTGTCCTTTTCTTCTCGAATTTTGCTTTCTGAAAATGGCGTGTGTTTACTTTCGACTGTCACGTATATCTGCAATTTCCAGAAAGAAAGATAAAAACATTAAACAAAATATTGGGGTGAAGATTAGTTATCTCTGTTCAAGGATAACATTTATCACGGTGTCCCTTTAATAGTCAAGAGAATACGAATGTGCGTTCATCTCAATTCAGTTAGACTTGCTTTTATTTAGTTCACTATTCTAAATCCTAAGATCTATTTGCAGACTCTGTTGAAATTTAAAAGTGTGTCTGTGCTTGATTTTTCTTCTTCCAGCAGTTATAAGAATCCTGGACACTTTTACATTAATGATTCAGCGTCTGTTTCATTGCAAAATTAAAATACATGAATGCAAATTTATAAACCTACTCCTACATGTATTACAAACTGTGAAGATGAAACGTTGGTTATTGTTTTCAGTTGTACATGTACTGGGCCTTGACTAAGTATCATTTATGTCAGAATAGTTCTTAACGAATATCGGTTCTGATTTATTTATTAAGTGATTGATTATAATCCTCTCTCTCTCTCTCTCTCTCTCTCTCTCTCTCTCTCTCTCTCTCTCTCTCTCTCTCTCAATATGTCTGTCTGTTTGTCTGTCTGTCTGTCTCTCTACCTCTCTCTCTCTCTCAATCTGTCTTTCTTTTGATCTCTCTCTCTACCTCTCTCTCTCTATTTTACTCTCCCCTGCCCCTCTCTTTCTTTCTCTATCTATATTTGTTTTTTTCAATTTATCTTCTTTTTTTTTTAAATACATTGTTTAGAACTGACGTTTTATAAACCTGACGATACAGTTATAAAGGTGTAGGATACCTTGATATGAAGATGTCATAGCTTTGAGAAACGTAGTTGATTTGTTACAAACAATGCTGATGTTGGTGTTTTTCTTCAAGCTATCTTCCATCAGTGATAAAATATCTTTCATTAAACGAGCATGTTATTCTCTCTACATGTAAGTGTGTGTGCGTGTGTGCGTGCGTGTGTGTGCATGTGTGTGTGTGTGTGTGTGTGTGTGTGTGTGTGTGTGTTTGTGTGTGTGTATGTGTTATTCATTCACCTCATTAAGAATCTGCACTTGCTAAACTTGAACACAACAAAGTTTCTCACATTGATTCATTGGGCATACACCTTTATTGCAGCATTTACATAACGCACACATCAAAATAAAACTCTAAACGATTTCTTTTCTTTTTATGGACGAATGCTTAGAAGTGTTTGGAATAATTGCTCTTTAAAGAAAATCGTACTAAATGCGGTTGAATGGTTCTTTCAAAAGACGAAGTGTGCACCAACACACACACACACACACACACACACACACACACACACACACACACACACACACACACACACACACACACACGTATGCATGCATATTGTATAAAAGGTATTCCAGGGAAGATATCTTTGAGCGTTTTCCAATTTCTTTCTTTCTTTTTTTCTTTATTTGGTGTTTAACGTCGTTTTCAACCGTTCAAGGTTATATCGCGACGGGGAAAGAGGGGGGGGTGAGGGGAGGGGAGATAGAGCCACTTGTTAATTGTTTCTTGTTCACAAAAGCACTAATCAAAAAATTGCTCCAGGAGCTTGCAACGTAGTACAATATAATTATGACCTTACATAAAAAACCCATTGTTAAACATAAATTGAAAGGAACCATTATCATGATGTCAATCCTGTATGTTGTCTCATGAGACACATTTAAAACACGCCAACCTGTTAAATTTAAGTTCAGAGCGTATGACACTTAACGCTAAAAGAATATTCTATATAAAAAGCATTATCCAATTTATGACAAAACACCGCCAAAATGTACAAATGTATATCAAAATAGTAAGCAGGGACATTCTGTACAAATCATACTGTAACAAAGACGCGTTGCTAATACAATCGTACGACAAAATCGCCTAACATATTCATTCGAAGAAATTTGTTTAATTGTATTTGCAATATTATAAATAACATTATCTGCAATACATCTGTTGTTATCTATATTGAATTCTCAAAAGTAGATCTCACAAGAGAAACTTTTACTAAAGCAATTGCAAATAAATTAGCTATAAAATTGCACCGTCACACATGTTTACAGTAAGATCAAACGTTTGCGGCCAACGAACATTATATTACATGCGGCGCCTATCTACAACCACTTTTAGATACATATGTCAGTTCAATTGTACAAAACAAGGCACTCATTTATATTCATTGTGCATACAATATTCACATTATGGATGTAGACGGATACAATGTTGCTAGGACTCAATTTAATGTCTTCGGCAAATGTGCTGAAATGTACGTCCACGTTTGTGTCGTAATTTTTTCAGAATTTAGTGTAGGTCAGTCTTTGGCGCCATCTCCCATCCAACCAGCCACCCACCCACCCACTCTAAATGTCAATTGTTATGAGTCGTGCTAATATAAAAAATAAAATGTCGGCAACTGATTCAAACGAATTGACGCCACGTACACATTTGTTGGCGATCATTCGCCGACTGAGAACGCCCAAAAACATCCCTGGCTAGTCGACTGCACTTTCCAAAGGAGTTCAACACTCCTTTAAAGTTAGACACTTCTGAACACAAAGGTGCAGATTGATTGTTAAAAACCCAAAAACACACCATATTTGTAAAGCTGCAACAGCAACGATAAAAAATATACGCAAACAGGTAGGCACCGGTTATTCGTTCATCAAAATGTGCATACATAAAACAAAATAAAACACTTACTAGCGCCAAAATGAGTTAGTTTTTTGCCTGTTACATTATGGTTTAGACATCAAAATGTGTTGAAAGATGTCAAGATTTCGTAAAAAACAAAAAAAGAATTTTTTTTAAAAGAAGAATTTCGTAATTATGTATCTTTTCAAAAATCATATTCAAATAACGGACTTTCACCTCAAATCGGATATCGTTTATTTTGAAATGAATGAGCCGACTGTTAATTTGCCAACGTGACAATCATCCTGTTTCGCCCGCACGCGGACACACACACACACACACACACACACACACACACACACATACCCCCCCACACACACACACACACACATACACACGCACACAATGTACGCCGCAGTGTGGAATATGCATGAGTAATTCATCTAAGCATTTATCTCACAAACAGCGACAATACTGCTTGAAATCCAAACACATACCAATATTTCAACTGTTCAATTAAACATTAAAAAGTTATTTATTACGCCAAAACAGGCATTCGAATGCTGAAAGTACTGTACAAACGTGAAATGCTGAGTGACATGCCATGGGCTCAAAATACAAAACGGTTTTGGTTTGTTTGTTTGTTTGTTTGTTTGTTTGCTTAACGCCCAGCCGACCACGAAGAGCCATATTAGGGCGGTGCTGATTTGACATATAACGTGCGCCACACACAAGACAGAAGTCGCAGCACAGGCTTCATGTCTCACCCAGTCACATTATTCTGACACCGGACCAACCAGTCCTAGCACTAACCCCATAATGCCAGACGCCAGGCGGAGCAGCCACTAGATTGCCAATTTTAAAGTCTTTGGTATGACCCGGCCGGGGTTTGAACCCACGACCTCCCGATCACGGGGCGGACGCCTTACCACTAGGCCAACCGTGCCGGTAACGGTTTTGGTAAGTGGTGGAGATTGTGGGGAGAAAAAAAGAGCAAAAAATCGATCGTTTCAACCACAAAACCACATACGGCTCCTCTTTGTTGATTTTCTAAGATTAACATTATGCCTGCTAATTAGCCCGTACATACTAACTCTTGATTAACAACCAAGACAATTATTTATTCTTTGGTTAGAATGTAACTCAAAACCAAACTAAATCCAAAAGCATCTTCTTTCACTCCTTCCTTCCTTTACTGTCTTTCTTTATAATCATTATGCAACGTTCATTACGTTATTAATAGATTTGGTTTATTGAGACAAATTTTTCAGCCGTTACCGCCTTATGTTGTACTGTCATGCAGGAACACCACTATAAGCTTCTAGCTTGTTGCTGTTTCTGTGAACTTTGTATACATGTCATGATTGTAACCTTTGTTAAAATAAACTTATGTTTAAACCAAATGATATTGAAGATAATCAGAATACATCCTCATACTATCCAGCTCCCTTTGTATGGTGGTTCATTATCTTAAGAGCAAACAATCAGGTGTCACTTTTACATACATCATTTGATTTGTGTGGACAACAACACAAAATATTCGTCGCGATATAACCTTCGTGGTTGAAAACGACGTTAAACACCAAATAAAGAAAGAAAGAACACAAAATATTACATCTTATGTATCTCGCCCTATGTTTCTTTCTCTCTCTCTCTCTCTCTCTCTCTCTCTCTCTCTCTCTCTCTCTCTCTCTCTCTCTCTCTCTCTCTCTCTCTCTCTCTCTCTTCTAGCGACACCAAACAGATCAATATTACTTAGACTTGCAACCTTCATCATGAACGCGTTTAAAATACGCAGTGAGTGGGGACAGTGAATATGAGATAATTATTGCATGATCCTGTTTTATGTGTATGCTATTTTTGTTGTTTTTGTCAATTGCTAAAAAAAAATAGTAATAATGTTTTGTTTTTTGAAAACGTTAATGGGATGCTATGTATCAGAGATGCAACGATTAGGCATATAACTGTTTGCAGATTTGCGTGTGGAAGGGCATGTGAAGGGATAGATGGAGGGATGAATAGATGGATGACGGATGAATGGCTGGACAGACAGACGGATGATTAGATGGATGGATGACAGAGGGACATGAGATGGATGGAAGGATATATGATGGATGGTTGGATGGATGGATGGTTGGCTGGATGGATGGATGGATGGACGGAGGGATGACAGAGAGACATGAGTGAAGTGTGACAGAGAATGGATTTTGTGTTGATGCATTACTGTCCTTTTTCAAACGTTTTGCTGTTGTAAATGCCTGTTTCCACTGTCGTCATGTCGACTGTCATTACGATGATGATGATTTTTATTATGATTAATATTATTATGATTATTATTCATGAAGCATGTAATTTTGAAACTTTGTACACCCCGAATTGAAATGGGCCCAAGGCCTAATCAATAAACCATCCAGACTCCAGACTCTCTCTCTCTCTCTCTCTCTCTCTCTCTCTCTCTCTCTCTCTCTCTCTCTCTCTCTCTCTCTCTCTCTCTCTCTCTCTTCTGGTTTGTATTTGGGCAAAGGCCACAAGTACAATAAACCATTCAAAAGTCAAAGTCTATCTCCCTCTACCCCCCCCCCTCCCCCCTCCCCCCCCCCCCCCCGCCTCCCATCCCACTATATTTTGGAGTCAGACATGGACATTTTAGGCCTGGGTCTCAAACAAAGGCCTCTCGAAATTGACCTGACTGGGGGTGACAGGCACTCCAGTGTCGCTGACTGTCGTGCACGTGCTGTCCACAGAAATCATGCGCATGTTTTCCAAAAATAGCGCCTTGCGTAAAGCGCTGTCCTCTGTTGTCTCTTTTGACACGACGTCTCCGTTTGCCAGGTCGCAGTTGTTCCCCTTGCTTTCCTTGTTCCCTTCTGGGTCTGCGATGTCGTCGTATTCGTCGGAGGTGGTGCTAGCTGTTCTGGGACCTTTGCCTTTCTTATTGTCGCTGCTGTTGTTGTTGTGGTCGTCGACTTGCAGTGAATACAGCAGCCTGAAATCATATTATTTGACAGTTGTCTCTGTCATCGTTTTTTTGTTTGTTTGTTTTTTCGCGCGCGGCGGTTACCGTTCGAGTCAGTTCTGATTTGCAAGAATGAGTGACATGTGTTTCTTAGTGACGAAGACACTTACCAGTTATCGATCATTAATAACCACTTCCTATTGGGACACTGGGATCACTTCGACATACTGATTACAAAAGAAAACACCAACACAGAAGTGAAGGAAAACGATGGAGCCAAAGGAAACAGCCCTGTCATACCCACAATTTGCCAGTTTAAAATGAATTTTTGTTTGTTTGTTTGTTTGCTTAACGCCCAGCCGACCACGAAGGGCCATATCAGGGCGGTGCTGCTTTGACATTCACGTCTCACCCAGTCACATTATTCTGACACCGGACCAACCAGTCCTAGCACTAACCCCATAATGCCAGACGCCAGGCGGAGCAGCCACTAGATTGCCAATTTTAAAGTCTTAGGTATGACCCGGCCGGGGTTCGAACCCACGACCTCCCGATCACGGGGCGGACGCCTTACCACTAAGCCAACCGTGCAGGTTTAAAATGAATTCCGCAGAAATGATTGACAAGAAGTTGGACACATTGATCATTGCTGACTAAAATTGATAATTTCAGATGAAATATCTCAGTTCCATGTCAGGGAAAGCATTGAAACATGAAAACGTGTCAGAAGTATTGAATGCCTTGTCGAAATCTAAAACAGAACCAATACTTTCACAGTTGACGACAGTGCCAGCTAGTAGGCCTACTGATCGTCTGTAACGTTCCTAACACGCAACATTCTGCAAAATTGTAATACTACTGTTCGGCGCGTTTGATCGATCTGCGCGATCGCGCGATCGCGCTGCGCGTTTGGTGGATCGATCAAACGCGCACACATCGATCGATGTGTGCGCGTTTGATCGATACAAAGAATACAAGAATCGTTAAAACGCGCAGCACTTATATACTTGCGCATTTGGACGATCCGTCTCACAAATCACCATCGTACTACGCACACACACGTCTGCTGGCAATGACCGGAAGTTATGACCGGAAGTAGGCCTAGCTATAAGCCGTCTAAACAGCAATCTGTAGGAAATCGCCATTTGACCATTAAAATGCAGAGTCTATTATCTACAATTATCAACAATACACCCCCTTTCGATCAGGAAAGACGAAGCCAGTGTAGCCGTTTGAAAATTCATTGTAGTATTCCAGCGTAGTACTCATAGTAGGATATCCTTATTTGGAAAATGCCAAGCGAAAAACTCCTCTCAAATCCCGTGCATTTCGTGCGTTTAAAAAAAAAGCGTGGACAGCGCTCCAGTGTCAAACTGTTGCTGCACTTGTTTGGGCGTGGCTATTAAGCATAGTGACATGATTTTGATTGGTCAGTATTTTTAGGCAAAGCACACGTTCTCAGCAAACAGAAAACTAAATATTGGAAGCGTGAGTCACGCTACCCAAAAATAAAATCTTTTTTTACATATATTATTTTTTCTATAACTTTTTTCCCCATGGTCCATTCATCATCTGACAGAACTCTTTAGCGAAATCTAACCGTAAGATTATTGATGAAAAAAAGCAAAAATGTAGACGACCACCTTGAAAAAAAGGAAAAAAAAGGGATTATATTGTACCAAACCGGCCCGACTAAACTACGCGCCAGCACGCGCTACCTTGAACCATAGCACTTATATACTTTCAAACTTCAATGATGAAAATTACGGAAGTTATGACGAGTTTAAGGAGAGCTTATGCACTACTCTCAAGTCCGACGATATCCGCCATTGACTAAAATTTTCATCATTGAAGATTGACATTTTGTATGATGTGAGAATGGACGATGATCTAACAAGAAATATAAAAATAAAGTATGTAAGTGCTACGGATCAAGGTAGCAAGATCTAACAAGAAATATAAAAATAAAGTATGTAAGTGCTATGGATCAAGGTAGCGTCCACTTCAAAGTGGTAGCGCGCTGTTTAGTCAATGGCGGAAATCGTCGGACTTGAGAGTAGTGCATACTCTCTCCTAAAACTCGTCATAACTTCCGTAATTTTCATCATTGAAGTTTGACATTTTGTATTATGTGAGAATGGACGATGAATTAACTAGAAATATAAAAATAAAGTATATAAGTGCTATGGTTCAAGGTAGCGCGTGCTGGCGCGTAGTTTAGTCGGACCCTACCAAACACTTACCTCTTTGCATCAATCAAACGCGCACACATCGATCGATATGTGCGCGTTTGATCGATCCACCAAACGCGCAGCGCGATCGCGCGATCGCGCAGATCGATCAAACGCGCCTAACACTACCACTACCATTGCTACTACAAGTGGTAGTAATATTATCAATGTGTGCACACGAGCGTGTGTGGGTGTGCGTGTGTATGAGTGCGAATGTGTGTATGCGTGCGTGCATGTGTGCGTGCATACGTGGGTGCGTGCTAGCGTGCGTGCGTGTGTGTGTGTGTGTGTGTGTGTGTGTGTGTGTGTGTGTGTGTGTGTGTGTGTGTGTGTGTGTGTGTGTGTGTGTGTGTGTGTGTGTGTTTCTGAGTTTGCGTGTGTGCACATATGCGTTTGACTATGAACCCTACAGATAAACAGAAAACACAAATTCCTTCTGTCTTAATTATTTAATTATACCAGATGTGTTCTACATCCATCCTTGCTGGAAAATGCGTTTCTTTGAACATATATATGCAAATATGCATTTCACACACACAGGGCCAACACACAACCTTGTCCACCTTACCTGTCCCAGAAAAGAGAGTCACTGGACTCCAGGTAGGTGAAGGTCTTGCAGCAACGACGGAGAACGGGCGCCATGTCCGACTGGGGCACGCTCTCCAGCACCACCACCACAAGGTGACGTCTCCGCTCTTCCATCGACTGGCGGTACGCCTGCTGCAGTTCCTCCATCGCCCAACTGCTCCTGCAAGGGATCAGAGGGAGGAGGTTCAGCTAATGTAATAGCTAATGTCGGTACGCTCTCTCCACTTACTCCCTCGCCAGGTTGCTCTGAACATCTGTAACATGTTGAAAAAGTGTGTGTTCATGTGTGAAGGCCACGGTACTGCTTCTTAGGGAAGGAGGGAGGAAGGGAGGTTGCTGGAGAAAAGAAATGGCGAGGAGGGAGAGTTAATTGCTCACCAGATTATTATGAATCTTGCGAGCTCCAGGAAACAGGTAGTTTCGTCTATTCTTGTCTAGTTTTGATGATCGACGTAAATTCTGAATGCCAGGAACGTCCGTACAAAAGCACCAATAGGAGATCTGCTAGAAGATTTAGATTTATATGCAGATCTCCTGGGAAAGTTAGCATCTCCAGTGAAACTTTGAAATATTTGGTCTATCATTTTGTTAATTTCAAAAATGCACTTACTTGACAAAGCTCTTGGACAGGACGATGATGGTGTGCCTGCTGGCGGCGATGCTGTCGATGATGTTGTCGATGATTGGTTTGCCCACGACGAAGTCTCGCTGGTGGATGCACAGCTTGACGGGCCCGCAGCCCCGCGCGTTGCTGGGTTCCTCCAGTCTCTTGAGCAGGGAGCCCAGAACCCAGTCGCTGTCCTCATGGGCATAGGAGACGAAGGCATCATAGACCTTTTGTGGGGCGTCTGCAGAAGTATGGCTGGGGGGCCCGCAAGGCAGCACGATGTGAACCCGCGTGTACATCAAGATTCGCACCTGTAAGACATGTGAATGGTGATCGATGTGCAAATGGTGTGCCGAGAACTGAACAGACGTATTTGGTATATGGATATTACAACAAGAAGAGCAAACGCTCGATCGAGTCACTTTCGCAGTTCTGAATATTATATGAGGCATCAGATGGACAGGAAGAAATTGCTATTCACAACACAATGAGTCACGTTCACATAAAATTTGAGCCCGGTCACTTTTATAGTTTCCGAGAAAAGCCCAACGTTAAGTTGTGTGTTGCCGAACAGAAAAGGCTAGTTATCTCCCTTGTTTTTCTGATAACGTTCGTAAAAGGCTACAGATGTAAATACTTTGATGTAAAGAATAATCCTACAAAGTTTCAATCACATCCGATGAACTTTGTCAAAGATATAAAATGTCTAATTTTTCCTTTGACGCTGACCTGTGACCTTGAAAAAGGTCAAAGGTCAACGAAACCATCGTTAAAGTGCAGAGGTCATTGGAGGTCACGACTAAACAAAATATGAGCCCGATCGCTTTGATAGTTTCCGAGAAAAGTCCAACGTTAAGGTGGTGTCTACGGACGGCCGGCCGGACGGCCGGCCGGACAGACTAACACTGACCGATTACATAGAGTCACTTTTTCTCAAGTGACTCAAAAAGACGAAAAATGGTTTTAGAACATTAGTAACATTGATTTTTTTGTGCCCTTGAATTGCTCATTTTGTCTTTTTTTTTAAAGTCATCATGGACCGTGTACAATTTTGGAACAGTACTCATTCCTGCAACTCAATTTTCTTCTAAGGTGTGGCAAAACACTCTTCTCACAAACGTCACAACGACATTGAAACAGGTATTTCGACCAAGTGAACAAAGAGGGACGGAAATTAACTTGGGGGTCCAAAAAGGACAAAACAGGAAAAGGTTACAGGAGTCTCACCTCTTTGCGGTACTTCACAGCCACAATCAAAAGAACAAGTAAGATGACCACCACCACCACCAAAGCCGCCATGGCTGGTTTCAGATCCGCCCCTGCCACGAAACAAGGCAGGTCACTGACGCTGAGCGAGCCAATCACATGCCCATCAAGCTCTGGGGGCGTGGCGCACGTCATGACTGACAGATGACGTCGATACTGCGCCATGGCTGGCCTCACCCACCGGCTATCATTCTTCAAAGCCCTTAGCAGGTCGCTCATCTCGCAGTTGCAATCGATTGGGTTGTTGCGAATGTCGATCAAGAAGTCTGACACAGCAGCCCAGGCCTCAAACATGGCCATGTTGATTTCGGTGATGTTGTTGAACTGAAGGATCAGCGTGGTGTAAATACCGTAAGAAGGATAAGGCGGGATGTTGGCAACCTGATAATAGACATCAACAAAAAGACATGGAAACAAAAACATTTTTTTCAAATGACACATACATTTTGACGTGTTGCCGAAAAAGCAAAATAAACACCCAGATATGTACAAAAGCACCCTCAAAACTGACATTCATTTCGAGGCTTATTGCACTAATGTTCACGTTTGCAAACAAGAAATTATTGATTGACGACGGACAACTGCCCTTCTTAAATACCTTCCGTGCCATCATTGGTTCAAATCAAGTGCTAATCGTGTATTTGTATAAGAATAGTGTATAATAATAGTATAATAATAGTTGTTTTAAGAAACTTAAAGCTTATAAAAACAATCTCAGATTTCTCACCTGATGGATTTTGTTGTGAGAGAGATCGATGACACCGAGCTTGGAACCAGGGAATTTTCGCCTGCTTTCTCGTAGTTCTAGAGGAACCTCTGTCATGCCAATGGAGGAATAGTTCAGCAGTCTCAGATTAGGGTACGAAGCGTCCTTTACCATGAATTCAAAGTGGTTCCTGTTGGTGGTAGGACTTAGACTCTCGTCCTGAACCTGTAAAGGAGGAAGTCGCGTGATTGTAGGATGGCATATGACTACAACCATACTGAACCCCCCAAAAACACGAATAAATACAATATCACTGGTAAATTTGTCTAAAATACAACAACAAACATTTCTAACAACAAGAAACTCTAGTAGAAGAACAGCCTTGCCTGTAAACCTATCTCAAATTTGCCCAAAGAATATTTTTACCTAAAAACGAGGTCCAAGTTTTCATAATGAAACATTCCAGTACAACATGCTGATTTGTGTTTATTTATCTCAAGCAGAACCAAAACGAATAACTTCTACCTTCTCATAGTTACAACGGTGGTTGATCTTGTCCACCTCCAGCATGTGACATTCCATTACTTTAACATGCTGATTTTTTCATTCAGTCAAGTTTGACTAAATATTGGAATCGAAACAAGGGTGGTGGTGTATGTGTGTGCGTATGTATGTGTGTGTGTGTGTGTGTGTGTGTGTGTGTGTGTGTGTGTGTGTGTGTGTGTGTGTGTGTGTGTGTGTGTGTGTGTGTGTGTGTGTGTGTGTGTGTGTAGAGCGATTCAGAGAAAACTTCAAGAAATACCACATGAGAGTTCCTGGGTATGATATCTCCAAACATTGTTTTATTTTTTCGATAAAATTAATGTCTTTTAAAACGTCATATCCGGCTTTTTGTGGAAGTTGAGGCAGCACTGTCACGCCCTCATTTTTCAATCAAATTGATTGAAATTTTGATCAAGCAATCTTCGACAAAGTCCGGACTATGGGATTGCATTTCAGCTCGTCGGCGTAAACTTTTAGCTTTCACATCAAAGTTGTCATTAAAATCGATTTTTTTGCAAACAGATTTAAAATTGATTGCATCGTATTCTGCTTCAAATTTTGAATCTAAAAATATATACATGTGTCATGTTTACTCTTAAAATTTGATTATAATTAACGAAAATAGGACCGCCCTGATATGGCCCTTCGTGGTCGGCTGGGCGTTAAGCAAACAAACAAACGAAAATAGGTTAATTAGTACTACGATTAAAATTTAAAAAATAGATCCAAAAATGATTTCATCTTATTTTTTATCATTTCCTGATTCCAAAAACATATTGATATAATATGTTGTACTCAAAACAAGCTCTGAAAGTTAAAAAGAATACAGAAAAGCGCGCTTTCCTGCTAACAGCAATACGCTATTGCGCTATACTGGCTTGTCAATTTCACTTCGTGTTGCACGGGAAAAGTGAGCGATTTCCTGGCAACGGGGATTGACGAAGCTGTTATGTCTTGGTGAAAATTTGCAGTGCGTTCATTTTCATTTTGTGAGTTTGACAGATTGACTAAATGTTGTATTTTCGCCTTACGCGACTTGTTGTTTATTAATCTCAAGCAGAACACAAACAAAACTTACCTCTAGCTTCTCATAGTTACAACGGTGGTTGATCTTGTCGACCTCCAGAAGGACGTTCAGGACTTCCTCTCCTGCACTTCCGGGTCCGGGTGTCGCATCTGTTGCACCACCCCCACCAGTTGCGCCTGCTGATGTCTGGCCTCCGACACCACCGCCATCGACACCATCAAATAAATCAACAGTACCGTTCATCCGCCCACCAAGGTCCCCCGTAGTGTTGAGAAGGCGAGCGAGGTCTTGGTCGCCCGGCCCTAGTAGAGCACTGAGGTCCAGGTCGTCAAGATTGAGGTTGTCCAGAGCGGAATTGGTCAGCTGCTCCAGACTGCTTGCATCACTCACGTTCCTGACACAATGATGAATAGAATGACTCATGGTGCTATCAAGGTTAAGAACTGTGTGGCACGGCCAACTTTCACCAAAATATGAGCTAAAGAGTAGAAACAAGTTTGGGAACGCGTAAGAAGAACAGACGCTAGGAGATCCCTTCAACTGCAGTGCCATGCGGTCATGCAAGCAAAGATCAACATTTACGCTATAACTTTTACGAGTATCTTCAAGTGATATTTGTCTGCAAGCACAAGCACAATACGAAATAAGTTTCAAACACACACACACACACACACACACACACACACACACACACACACACGCACGCACGCACGCACCCACACTCGCACACCTATACACACACATACACACACACACACGTACGCACGCACGTACGTACGCACGCACGCACACCCATACACACACACACACACACACACACACACACACACACACACACACACACACACACACACACACCTGTAAATGTACGAGACCATAGTGCTGTCCTGTCCACACTCGTAGTGACTGGTCAAGTTGACGATGTTGAGCAGGATGTTGTCCATGTGTGCGGGGTTGTTGATCCAGACGCTGTTGCGAATGTCCACCACTCTCAGCCAGTCTCCCAGGTTCTGGGCAGGGGTGGCGAAGTCGCCGTACTTGTCCAGCATGCGACAGTTGTACACGGTCAGCTTGACCAGTCCTGGGGACCTCCATGGAAACGGTAAGCTGACCGATCCTCCGTCCTTGCACTGGAGGTTTACTGCCACCTGGCAATTACAGAGAACGTTAATTTGCAGTGTTTTTTTCATTGTTTTGTTCACGTGTTGCTGGTTGGGTTGCTTATACATTTATTCATTTGTGTATTTTTTCATTTAGTTTTACATGTATGTGTTTGTTTGTTTGTCTGTCTGTCTGTCTGTCTGTCTGTCTGTCTGTTTGTCTATGTGTCTGTTTGCTTGTTAGTTTGTTAGTTAGTTAATTAGTGTGTGTGTGTTTTTTTTGTTTTTGTTTTTTTTCTTCGTTTGTTCATAGTTGAACTGACCTCTAGCCCAGTCGACTCCACCAATGAAGTGAGGGACGACCGAAGATCCACCAATCGCCATTGCGCTTCGTCGCCGGCTTTGACGTCACAGGTAATGGTGGCATTGACGTCATGGTTTGCTTGATAATCCACAGTGCACATGCTGGACCAGTCGCGGGGGAGGTAGTTCCACAGATTGAGTTCTGTAGACATTGGATCAGAGTCCATCGCAGCTGAACGAGTATCGTTGACTGTTGCTGTTGTGGCAGAGAGAGTGGAAATGGAACTTGGCAAGGTCGGGGTGACACCTGTGCTCATTGGCGAGCACGTGCACTCACCGATGAACACAGCGAAAACGATGAGCACAGATGTAAGAGTTGCCGCAGCCATTGTGATGTTCATGAAGATAGTCTTGAAGAAAAGACCAGATCTGAGTAGAGTTCTGTTCGAATGATTCCGACGCTTTTTACGGGTATGGGTAATTTTTTGGTTAAAAACAGAGGCTTAGATTTGCATATTTTTCGGTCAGAACCTAATCTTGCGAATTTGACAAGTTTAGGTAAGTTTCATAACAGAGACGACATACCACTTCGTGAGAAATTTGCAAAATCATCGAAACCAATTCAACAAAAGGCAATCCTACGGAGGATCAAGTAATCAAAGATATTCCTGTTTTGTCACTTTGCAGTGTGTACTGCTCGACGGTGACGGTGACGCAAATTCCACTCCGATGAAAAACTTGCGTTGCAAAGACGTTATGGAGACAAAATACTATTCACTATCAGTTCATCACTCGAGAGTTTCACATAGTTCTGTCCAATGGTGGGAAAGCAAACCCGGATCCTCCTTCAATGAATGTCAAGGGACGTTTCCTTTGACGGGATACAGCTTTCGTATAACGTGATTAATTGAAGTGATGGCGGCTCTAATGAGAGAAAGAGGTCACGCTCTTGGACATTCCTCCCTCACGTGCAAAAGGATCCTGCAACAAACAAAAGATTTTTTTTAGATCAGTAATTGTAATTTGACACAGACTGCACTTCAATCAATCAATCAATGAGGCTTATATCGCGCATATTCCGTGGGTACAGTTCTAGGCGCTCTGCAGTGATGCCGTGTGAGATGAAATTTTATACGGCCAGTAGATAACTCATAACTCATAACTCATAACATTTTATTGATCCAACAAAGGAAATTAAATTGGACATTAAATGTCGGCGCATATTTACTTTTCACGGCCTTATTCCAAGTCACACGGGTATGGTAGACAATTATTAACTGTGCCTAAGCAATTTTGCCAGGAAAGACCCTTTTGTCAATCGTGGGATCTTTAACGTGCACACCCAATGTAGTATACACGGGGGGTGGTTTGGACACCGAAGAGAGTCTGCACACAAAGTTGACTCTGTGAAATAAATTTCCGCCGAACCTGGGATCGAACTCACGCTGACAGCGGCCAACTGAATACAAATCCAGCGCGCTACCAACTGAGCTATATCCCCGCACTTGGTATAAATACGGCAGTTAATAATGATGACATGATGACAAACAGAACTCATGGATGTTGGAAGCAAACATTGTCTGAAACAGGTTTCAACACAAACTCTCAACCTTGCTAAACACTCTGTCCCATTCCCGTCTGCTGTCAAATGCCTGGGATTATCATTATGATGCACATTAAATCCTGTTGTGAGAAAACCAAATAAAACCGTTTCTAAAATGTCCATGTAAAAGTTATGGGTAGGTCTTTATAGGCAAGGTTCATTTTAAAAACCGCATCTAAATATGCATACAGGAATGACCTTTTTGATACCGGATTACATCGGAGAAAAAAGATGGGTCAGTATAAGCCTATTGTTGTCTCTTGCAGCTAATTAATACAAAAAGCTTTTTTTCCGCTGTAAATGAAACAGCGACACTTATCTCACTTAATCTTTTTCCCAACCGTAACCTAAGTGCAAAAAAGCGCATCGACTTAAAATGCAATATATATATATGTGACATTTTTATTGTGTCCCAATAACGCCTGCAGTATGAAAAGCATAACGGAACCAAAACAAAGAACGTTCTTGCATGAACAAATACATTATATATATAAAAGCATTTGTTTGCGGGAACTGTCGCGACTATTATCGTCAAGTGTTTGGGAGATCTCCTCCCTTTAACGTCCCTAAAGATGCCTCTGGGCTCATGTGCACGAAGTGAAAGTGGGTGGCACCCAACAGGGTGGAAATAATCCGCGCGGTCTGATGGGTTGAAATCACAGCAAATCTCAATTTCAATCAATCCGAACCCGCGGCTGCGTACAACCCATTTGGGTGGCACCCACTTTTGCGTCGTGCATCTCAGCCCTGGTAACCGCTGGCTCCCTGCTGCTAATAATACTGCTCTAGAGTTCACAGCCCGGAAGGTATAAGCATCAAAAGAACTGCGGGATAGTAGTCCATTTGTGACTCGCTTTTGTTTCTTCGTTGCCATATGAAAGACCAAAACTGGTTTAAGCTCTTTTTTTCCTTGGTCAAACGTTCAGTGTCAATAACCTCTGGAAAAGTTAGATTCTTGTAACCTACTGGCATCTTCCACGAAGTATCACTTTAAATGTCTAAATAATTAAAAGCGCTGAAGGCCTCACAAAGCTGTCCTTCACTAGCTAAGCTCTTAAATTTTGTGTTGAATGATTCAGCAAAAACTGATTTTGGTGCTACTTTTTACAATGAAAACACACACACACACACACACACACACAGACACACACACACACACACAGACACACACACACAGACACACACTTCAAAGTTAAGCAAATTTAAAAATGCTAATTCATGTGAGCTCCTGGCAAGTTACAGACATTAAAACTTCAGATGTCAAAGCGTCGAAGGTTACGCTGAGACATGTATGTCTGTCTGTTTCCTGCCCTGAATGATACAGCAAATACCTTTGCTGGGCACTTTAAAGACACGGTCCTTCCTGTGTAAAACGATTCGGTTCACCATCTCAAATCTAGCCAGGTTATCATATGAGATAAAACAATGCCTCCACTTGGACATATTCCAAAGATTAACACCCCGTGTGTTTCCGTGCATAGTTGGATTTTTTTAAGAATTATTTTGAATGTTCACTTGTGGCTTTTTATTTATTTATTTTATTTTATTTGATGCAATTTATATCGCGCACATATCTCAAGCACGGATTCAAGGCGCAGGGATTTATTTATGCCGTGTGAGATGGAATTGTTTACACAATATATCACGCATTAACATCGGCCAGCAAACCTCAAGCCTATTAGGGCGAGCATTCACCTTTCACGGCCTATTATTCCAAGTCATACGGGACATAAGACTTGATAACAAAATAGCCACTCTGCACAGGATGTAGTCAGGCTGTTGAATTTGTGTATGTGACCAAGTGGCGGGCTGGGTTTATCCCAAGTGAAAGTCAGGCCAGATCAGCGTTAGTGAGTAGACTTGTTTTTCAATGGGAAGGACTGTGCTGTCAAACGCACCCTGGTCGTCAAAGGTTTACGAGCGTTTACCATACAATAGCTTTCTTTCCTGCTCCACCTCGCCATGCACGCTTACTCGATTTCATGCTTGGATATAAAACAGACAAGGCAGGCTAACACAAAGGGATTGTTGTTGTTAGCTGGGATGGGAGGGGGAAATGCTCGGGGAGGGTTGGGAAAAAGGGTGTAGACGGGGAGACAGTTCACATAGTGCACGTATTAAACACTGCAATAAGAAAGACTGAGAAGACAGAGCGAGAAAGAGTGGTTACTTCTTCTTCTTCTTCTTCTTCTTCTTCTTCGTTCATGGGCTTAGACTCCCACGTTCACTCATGTGTTTAGCACGAGTGGATTTGTACGTGTATGACCGTTTTTACCCCGCCATTCAGGCAGCATACGCCGATTTCGGGGGAGGCATGCTGGGTATTTTCGTGTTTCTATAACCCACCGAACTCTGACATGGTTTACAGGATCTTTTCCGTGCGCACTTGGTCTTGTGCGTGCGTGTACACACGAAGGGGGTTAAGTCACTAGCAGGTCTGCACATCAGTTGACCTGGGAGATCGGAAAAATCTCCAATCTTAACCCACCAGGCGGCAGCGACCGGGATTCGAACTCACGACCTCACGATTAGGAGGCCGACGTCTTACCACCACGCCACTGCGCCCGTCAGTGGTTACATGTATAGAAAACGACATACAGGGGACTCGCGCTTTGCGCAGTGCTCTTGAAGATTACCTATAACAGGTTGAGCTGTCACTACGGAGTTTTTTGCTTCACATCTCTGAGTCTGATTTAAAATGATCGTGTGGTTGTGTCTTCAGGAAAATGTGTGTCCGTGTATGTACACTTTTCAAAAAAAGTTAAGGATCGGTTGAAAACACGGATCTAATTATAACAAAATGCCCAAAAATTAAACATCGACATAATAATTAAAAGATTAATGTGTTTGAATTAACAAATGAACAATGAGTCTTGACTTCGAATTTTGTTTGGCAGGCAGAGTTATTTCCCTTTGTGTGACTTCTCAAAAGCTTCTGCATTTTGGAAGAAAAGGGGTGGTTTTTATAGCCCCATGAAATTTGCGGAACGCATGCCAAGGCAAAAGGTTGTGATGCACGTGCTACAACAGGGTCCTGGCTATGAACATCGCTCACCAGCTTGTGTTTAAAGGTTGACACGCTGACACAATTATGCACAGTAGCAACATGCCGCCACGAAGAAAACTGAGCGATTTGGATAGAGGAAGAGCAATAGGATGGCTACAAGACGGTGTTGCTGCCAGGCAAGTGGCCCAAAAGCTTGCAGTGGCTCCCTCTGTCATCATCAGACTAAAACAGAGATTCCACGCAACTGGAAGAGTGCAGGAGCAACAACGTTCTGGTCGGCCCAGAGTCACCACACAAAGAGAGGATCGCTTCATTCAGAGGCAGGCCATGCAACAAAGAATGGCTACGGCAAACAACGATTAGGCAACGCCTACAAGCTACCACCAACACTGTTGTTAATGGTCAGACGATCCGAAACCGCTTACACAACGTTGGCTTGCGTGCAAGGCGTCCAGTCCAAGGACTAATCACCGAGCAGCTCGCCGAGCCTGGTGCACTCAACATGTGAGGTGGCAACGTCAGCAGTAAGCTCAGGTGTTGTTTACAGATGAGTCCCGCTTTTGCTTGGAACCTGCTGATGGTCGCATCCGAGTGTGGAGGCGTCGCGGAGAGCGCTTCGCAGAAGGCGCTGTTCTGGAACGACAGCGTTTTGGCGGAGGCTCTGTGATGGTCTGGGGAGGGATCAGCACACGTCTGAGGACACATCTGTACCATGTAGTGGGCAACTTGACCGGTGTCCGCTACCAGAATGAGATCCTGCAACCCCTGGTCGTTTCAGACCTCCAAGCGATCGGCCCTCGTGCGATTCTTCAGGATGAAAATGCGCCTCCCCATCGCTCTGCAGCTGTAAACACCTTCATCCAGCAGACCAGGGTCAACAGGATGCGGTGGCCAGCCAACAGCCCGGACCTGAACCCCATAGAGCACATGTGGGACGAGCTCTGTCGTCGGGTACAGCAACATCACCCTCCTCCTGCCAATCTGGGTCAACTGCTGCAATGGCTCCAGCAGCAGTGGAATGGAGTTCCCAGAGCATTCATATGCAACGTGATCCACTCCATGCGCCAACGATGTGTTGAATGCCTGGCACACAACGGAGGGCACACGCGTTATTGACACTGATTCACATTGTTGTGAATTCCATTTCCGAGGGTTGTCACGTTTGACACACTCTAGCTAAATTGTCGCTGCCGCGTTCGATCTTTGCTTTGTTTGTCATTACTCCTTGGTTGTTCAATTATATAATTTTTAAAAAATGAAAGAATTCGGTCTTGTCTGTTGTGTGGCGTGCTTGTAAAAAAGTGATCCTTAACTTTTTTTGATGAGTGTATGTGTCCGTGTACGTGTGTGTGTGTGTGTGTGTGTGTGTGTGTGTGTGTGTGTGTGTGTGTGTGTGCGTGTCTATTTACTTTATAGTTCAGTGATGCGGCATTCACGGTTGGATGACATATCTTACTGCGTCGGTAAAGAGAGAGGGGGCCCGAGAGAGAGAGAGAGAGAGAGACAGAGAGACAGAGAGACAGAGAGACAGAGAGACAGAGAGAGACAGACTAACAGGCAGAGACAGAAACAGACACAGAGATGGACAAGAAGAGGCAGGGAAACAGACAAAGTGACACGTGAGACACAGAGAGGGAGAAATGCGGGCAGAGGGAGAGAGAGAGAGAGAGAGAGAGAGAGAGAGAGAGAGAGAGAGAGAGAGAGAGAGAGAGACAGAGACAGAGACAGAGACAGAGACAGAGAGACAGACAGACAGACAGACAGTCAGACAGAGAAAGAGAGAAAGAGAGAGAGACGGAGAGAGAGCGGGGAAGAGAGAGATTTTCGGAGAGAGAGGAGAGAGAGTGAGAGAGAGAGAGAGAGAGAAGGAGAGAGAGAGAGAGAGAGAGGGGCGGAGAGAGAGAGAGAGAGGGGAGAAAGAGAGAGAGAGAGAGAGAGAGACAGAGACAGAGAGAGAGAGAGAGAGAGAGAGAGAGTGTGTGTGTGTGTGCACCAAGGAATAAGAGAAACGTTTTGTGTGATCTGTATAAATTATCTCAACATTCGTGAAGGATTAATACATATAGCTGGGGAAGACATGGATGAATAAAAATAATGTCCATACTTTCTTCTGCATAGGACATTAATGACAATTTACGGCGTAGTTGAAAATGTTGCAGATGTGTAGCAAAGCATGCAATGATTAATTTAAATCGCAAATTAGTATCAAACTGTCACACGCCCACAGTAACGGTATAATAAATAAGGCTTTGTAAAACTAACTTAATTTGTAAGAATGCAAATCTCCGACATATGCACATTGTGAACATAATCTCAGACAAATTTGACCTTCACAAAACTGAGGTACATGCAGCCTTTTGCTGCAGTGTTAAGATTCCATTTTGCGTATGAATAGCTGACAGTGGCACCTTTGATAGGAGAAACATTTGACGACAGGACACCTCCAAATAAGGGACTCTTTTCATTCAAAGTATCCAAAAACGCTGATCTACGAACTTGACACCAATCAGAAGCAAATTCATGCAAATGAGCACTCTTGTCGAAAAAAACCCACTATACAACTCTCAACACGTGTGTGTGCGTTCGTGGGTGCGAGCGTGCGTGCGCCAGTGTGTGTGCGTGTATGTGTTGTTATTGCTGTTGTTTTCTTTTTCTTTGTGGCCCGCAAAGGAAGGCCTCAGAAAACCCAAATTTATTACGCCGTTTTCAATATTAACGACAACGCCTTGTATTCATCTGTCTGTTTTGATGCCTGTATTCTTTGTCCGTCCTCAGCCTCCTACGTTCGCGGGGTCGCTGTCGAAATAACAGAGACTCTGACAACGCGTTCGTGTTGACAATTAAGTGACAGTCGCATGCAACACAGCAATAAAAAATAATAAAAACATCTTCATAAAGTCAATACAGACCAGCACGTCTAAAGTCGCGGCGAGCGGTATCACGATCTCTGGCGTGGAACAATATTTTATGTTTTTATGGTGTGTTTTTTTCCTCCCCAATTCTCTTGCACAGAATCAAAAACGAAAATGCGTTTATGGTATCCATGGCCTTATGATAGGATCAGGCAGGATACCGTAGGACTAGATTTACGTGAAAATGGAAGTAATATTTGTGCGAGGACGCCTGCACTGCCCAGCCTTAGCTAGAGTTGAGTGCAAACTGCTTGTTCTGGGGCAGTGCTCCGTTTGACTACAATTCAAGTCATTGACTTGCACCGTGTGCGAGTACTAAAAGAAATTTGGTATCAAACGTTATCCTTTACGTCCACTGAGCAAACTGAGATTGTTCCCCTCAACTTACATTGGCTGTTGTGAAACCTGTTGCAGTATGTGCTGTTTTCTCGTTTGTTTGTTTGTGTGTTTGCTTGTTTGTTTGTGTGTTTGTTTGTTTGTTTGTGTGTTTGTTTGTTTGTGTGTTTGTTTGTTTGTGTGTTTGTTTGTTTGTGTGTTTGTTTGTTTGTTTGTGTGTTTGTTTGTTTTTGTGTTTGTTTGTGTCCTTATTGGTCTTTCTGTCTGTCTGTCTGTCTGTCTGTCTGTCTCTCTCTCTCTCTGTCTCTCTGTCTCTCTCTCTCTCTCTCTCTCTCTCTCTCTCTCTCTCTCTCTCTCTCTCTCTCTCTCTCTCCAGCGACAACATTCGCTCTCTTTGTTTGTTTCACTGATTGGGAGACTGATTAACCGATTCATAGATTGACTAATCGATTTACACATTTTCTTCCTGATAAAACCAAAACAGTCCGCTCGAAACACTACACTGGCTGTCGACGTATCGGTAGTATCTACTCTGCCATCTATATAACTTCGAAGGCAAAAGTTTATCATTCATCCAGGGCCGGATCTGGGGGGGGGGGGGGGGGGGTTTCCTGGGGTTCCGGAACCCCCCCCCCCCCTGGCCATCCAATGTACCTCTCAGAGAAAAAAAAAGTGGACTTTGGACCCCTGCCTTCAGTTGGACCCCCCCCCCCCCCTCAAACGAACTTGGTCCGGCCCTGTTCATCTCAAGCGCAAGCATGAGGTGACAAATGTTAATGTCATGGACTCCCTTCCACGGATACACACTAACCTCCGGGCAAAAGGTGTTAGCAAAACAGGCGCGGTAGAGCAATGAACGTTTTGCCGTCTTCATTTAACTTTGATGTATATATTTGTTCCGCAAGATGTGCTATCTGGCAGCTGTTGGTTTCAATCACTGATTAACTTCATGAAATCTTAGACCCATTCTAAAGGATTTTTACAAAAAACATGTTCAGTCTCTCTCTCTCTCTCTCTCTCTCTCTCTCTCTCTCTCTCTCTCTCTCTCTCTCTCTCTCTCTCTCTCCACCCTCTCTCTCTCTCTCTCTCTCTCTCTCACACACTCGCTCTCGCTCTCACACACACACACACACACACACACACACACACACACACACCAATAATCCTAGAGACACACACACACACACACACACACACACACACCAATAATCCTAGAGAGCGCACGCAACAGGAAAAGTGGCATTCTCGTGCAGACAAAAAACAAACAAGGAAAATCATCCATCTGAAAAGAAAATGAGGAAAAGGTAAGGTTTAAATAAGTGTAGGCTACACCTGTCAAACGCACAACGACACAGACTGATGAAACATGTAGGTACACTTCTGTCACTTTCCAATAGAACCTCACCAGCGCTTCCTTCTTCGCCTAGCCTGTACCACATTACCCCCCCCCCCCCTCCCCCCCCCCCCACCGCCCACCCCTGCGTCAGTCATATCTCTAATGCGTCATAGTTACTGGAAGACAAACGACTTTGGTGACAGTCACAATGACCCTACGTAGCTAATATAATGATTGGTGTATATAGCAGAATGTTTTAAAAGAATGTTTTTTTTATTATTATATTGTGTTGTGATCTTGTGTAGCGCGCTTGTGTATGTGTGTTGTGTCGTTGATAGTGGCGCGTTTGTTTGTTGTGTTGCATGTCCGGATCCTTGTCTTGTTTGACACTGATTAGATTCAGTGTTGTGTGGTGCCATGTCACTGTATAATTACATAATTCACTGATAAAAAAATATAAGCTCTCTAAGCCAGATCTTAGTGTCTTCTACTTTTCTGTCACACACACACACCCACACACATATATATATGTATATACACACACGCACACACGAACACACACACACACACACACACACACACACACATTAGCTGTCCAACTCACTCACTCAACTCTTTCTCATTTTCAAAAATAAAAAATGTCGTGTTTGTTTTTTTAACTGAGTACAACATCGAATTAAAAAGGCAAGGAAACTACATCTTCATTTCACCGTCATCATCTAAGCCCCTTGACTGTTACTGTAGCAGTCGCCGAGGGGACGCGAGGGCAGAAGCAGAAACCCTCCAGCTCTCACGTACATTAAAGGTGGTCGTCTACATTTTTTCTTTTTTTCAATAATCTTATGGTTAGATTTTGCTCAAAAGTTATGTCAGATGATGAATGAACCATGGGGAAAAAAGTTATAGAACAAAAAATATATGTAAAAAAAGATTTTATTTTTGGGTAGCGTGACTCACGCTTCCACTATTTTGTTTTCTGTTTGCTGAGAACATGTGCTTTGCCTAAAAATACTGACCAATCAAATTCATGTCACTATGCTTATAGCCACGCCCAAACAAGTGCAGCAACAGTTTGACACTGGAGCGCTGTCCACGCTTTTTTTAAACGCACGAAATGCACGGGATTTGAGAGGAGTTTTGCGCTTGGCATTTTCCAAATAAGGATATCCTACTATGAGTACTACGCTGGAATACTACAATGAATTTTCAAACAGCTACACTGGCGTCGTCTTTCCTGATCGAAAGGGGGTGTATTGTTGATATTTGTAGATAATAGACTCTGCATTTTAATGGTCAAATGGCGATTTCGGTATAAAAATGTAGACAAGGACCTTTAAACGCAATGCAAATAATATCTTCCGTTTGCCTACCGTTAGGAACGTAATTTTTTGCACACACCCTTGGCGCCACAATTCCAAGCTACTCACCAAATTTGAGCTCAATTGACCCCAGAGTACCAGAGATACAGTCTAAACTCTTGAAGATACAAACAAACAAACAACCAGAGCGAATCCTAAATAGCCGCTTTATGATTTGCTCAATTGACCCCAGATCAGCAGAGATACAGTCTAAACTCTTGAAGATACAAACAAACCTTTGCTCTGCATAAAGGCGGCTATAAATACACGAAATCTACTGTGTCGTGCAGCACAATACTTGGATGTAGGCTATCAATCTCTTTTCCGTGTTTTTGACAAACAAGGAGTTTTACAGTGCGTTTGCCAAGCAGAGCTAGAGGACAGTAACATTCTGCATTTGCGACCAAACTACTGACTTGTTGTTTTTGTGAGAGAAAACAAAAACGTAGTGAGGAAGAGGGAATTATCATGAAATGCTCCAATAAGGCTCCGTTTTAGGTCAGAAAAATTTGAGTTTTTTTTATATGAAAGTGTGATGTATTGTGTGTGCCGAGCTCAAACAAAAAGGTGATGACAATATTCCAATGGCAAAGAAAATTACTGCCAGACTTGTTGAACTAAACATCCTCTAACAGCCACACAAATATAAAAGTGACTTTTTTTTTAACAGATCCTCAAAGCCATCGTTTAATGCTTGATGTTGATTTGTTTTGTTTTTTAGATATCTTCTCTACTATGTCCACACCTTGAAAAACGCTCTATAGCTGTTGAGAAAGCGGATACAATACGAACAGCTATCTTGTCCCCCAGTCCCCAAAGCCTCTCTTCTGCTTTCCCCCTCCTCTGCCTTTTGACATCAATATTGATGTTTTTACAGCAACTTCATTTTTGTTAGGTTAATTGTCAGATATGTATTGTGTACGGATACAGAATCTGGGCCGCCTTTATTCAGCAAAATGCCTGCATAAAAAAAGCAGTGCACGCTCTCTCTCTCAGTCTCCAGACTATCTCTGTCTCTCTCGCTCTCTCTCTCTCTCTGTTTCTCTCTGTCTCTCTCTCTCTCTTTCTCCCCCCCCTCTCTCTCTCTCTCTCTCTCTCTCTTACTTTCTCTCTCTCTCAATCAGCAAAATGCCTGCATAAAAAAAGCAGTGCACGCTCTCTCTCTCTCAGTCTCTAGACTATCTCTGTCTCTCTCTTTGCCTGTTTCTCTCTCTCCCCCTCTCTCTCTCTCTCTCTCTCTCTCTGTCTGTTTCTCTCTGTCTCTCTTTCTCCCTCTCTCTCTCTCTCTCAATCAGCAAAATGCCTGCATAAAAAAGCAGTGCACGCTCTCTCTCTCAGTCTCTGGACTATTTCTGTCTCTGTTTGTCTCTCTCTGTGTCTCTGTGTCTCGCTCTCTCTCTCTCTCTCTCTCTCTCTCTCTCTCTCTCTCTCTCTCTCTCTCTCTCTCTCTCTTAACTCTAGATTGCATCATGACTGTTATCGTTTAGGGGCCAAAACACGCAAAGTGTAACAAGTTCACAAATTAATTATGCTTACACCTGCAGGCTTCGCTCATACTGCAATTTGAAATATGATTAAATTTAGTTTTATATTTTGTTTTATATATATATATTCTTTCATATTTTTCCGGGAATAACTAGAACTAGGTCCCAAACAATGTGAACGTAAGCTGTCAACGTCAATGTTCCCCAAAAGTCAAGGTAGAGTAAGAACAAAGTCTGTATAGTAGATCATACGCATGCTTTGGCCAAAAACACTGCTCCTAGCATATATTTATAACCACGTTACGTCCCAAATAGACACTGGGGACAGAAAAACCAAGTTAGCATAGCAGCGTACAAAATGTTAATGTCTGTAGTCCTTTGAGACTGCCCTCATTGTAAGTCCGATCTTTTACTCTGAGAAAGGTGAGGTAGTGTACCATATAATTCATGTTCGAGCCAACTCGACACCCATCCACACCACCATCAAATCGAGAAAATATCAATATATTAATAAATGTGTCAAATACTTTACCTTGTTAAAATGCTTCCTTAATATCCATGTTCTCTCCTTTCCAGCATAACTCTGCGCTTTTTGACACGCTGCTCAGCCCTCTTCCGTGATCTTTTTAAAGCATAACTCAGCAACACAACGCTTGCAAGGAAAAGAGAACACTTGCAATAAAATAAAAAAAAGCAACAAAACGTTTTTGTGACTGCTATCGGTATCTGGGATTCCCCAGTTTTCGTGGAGTTTTAAAACAGCTTTCGCTTACAACATATGGCTGTGGTGTCCACAGAAAAGGCGTAAGGAAGGGAGTGGGAGTTGGGGGGGGGGGGGGCAGTCTGACGAGTCTCTTTGTGTCAGTCTTTTTCTCCGTCTGGTGGTCTAGACACAGAGCCAGAACGAGAGTCGCCTGCAAACTCCATTATTTTGTTCCCTTTCTTTCTTTCTTTATTTGGTGTTTAACGTCGTTTTCAACCACGAAGGGTTAAATTATCGCGACGGGGAAAGGGGGAAGATGGGATAGAACCACCTGTTTCTTGTTCACAAAAGCACTAATCAAAAATTTGCTCCAGGGGCTTGCAACGTAGTACAATATATTACCTTACTGGGAGAATGCAAGTTTTCAGTACAAAGGACTTAACATTTCTTACATACTGCTTGGCTAAAATCTTTACAAAAATTGACTATATTCCATACAAGAAACATTTAACAAGGGCAAAAGGAGAAACAGAATCCGTTAGTCGCCTCTTACGACATGCTGGGGAGCATCGGGTAAATTCTTCCCCCTAACCCGCGGGGGGTATTTTGTTCCCTGAACGAAATTCAAGCTCCAGGATGCAAACACGTGCACGTGAACAAGATTTGTTGCGTGACCTATTTTTGTTGCTTGCAATTTATTATCTACACGAATGTGTATACGGCAACAACGCCGGCGGGTATATAAACTGAGAGAAACCCCGTACTTGCCCAGACTTTTCATAACTTTGCGCAGCTTGGGTTTTAAACTAACATAAAACATTTTGTGTTTGTCATCTCATGGATGTGTCTATTTTAAAGAAGTAACATGATACGATCAACATGGACGCCTACTTTATTTGCTGTCTGTTTGCATGTCATGTATTATTTACACGGATGTGTTTATCTTTGCGTGGTTATGTAAGTGTTGATAAACTAACCGAAAGAAAACTATTATTTACACTAATATTTACAATACGACGCATCTAATTTAGTGTTGTTTAAAATAATATAAATCTCTAATTTACACCAAAGTCTAGGTGAATAGTTCCATGTCAGTGGACAAGGTCATACACTGGCACACACACACACAAAGACACACACACACTGACGCGCGCGCACGTTCCGCTTATATAATATTTACAAGAAGATGGCAGTTGCAGCTTCAACGACTTGCTGTCAGCCAATAACTGAGATTTGGTCAATTAATTTGAAAACAACAATTCTAAGTTTGCATCTGAACTTCAATTTAGGTCAGCATCTTATACCTGTTTGGTTTCCTCAGACAGAGGAATGCACACATTCAGTCACGCCCTTGCAGTTTGCTCAAAGATCTTCTACTACTACGCTAGCAGTGCCGAATTTCTTTGGTTTGCTGGTCTGTCTCTGTTTAGCCACGCAGTGTGCACGTTCTAACCGTCTCAGCAACGCTAGCGGGCAGTGAAGAGGGTCTTGATATGTAGACGCATGCAAAATTATGGCGGTGACGGATTTCGTTTCTATCGATGTGTATCTTTCCGCGTCGTGTGTCTTTTTCTTGATAAACAAACATGAAACATTGCCAACTCACCGTTATGTGTCTACGTCCGTCTTGGGGCGTTCTGTTATTCCACTCTATAATTGCCTTGTCAGCTGGAACCTTGAACATCCGCGAGTGTTCAGACCACTGAGGTTTTGACATATATCTGCGAGTGGGGCACTGCAGCTAGCACCATAGGCGCGGGAAGCAGAAATACAACAAGTCGCGTAAGGCGAAAATACAATATTTAGTCAAGTAGCTGTCGAACTCACAGAATGAAACTGAACGCAATGCCATTTTTCAGCAAGACCGTATACTCGTAGCATCGTCAGTCCACCGCTCATGGCAAAGGCAGTGAAATTGACAAGAAGAGCGGGGTAGTAGTTGCGCTAAGAAGGATAGCACGCGTTTCTGTACCTCTCTTTGTTTTAACTTTCTGAGCGTGTTTTTAATCCAAACGTATCATATCTATATGTTTTTGGAATCAGGAACCGACAAGGAATAAGATGAAAGTGTTTTTAAATTGATTTCGACAATTTAATTTTGATAATAATTTTTATATATTTAATTTTCAGAGCTTGTTTTTAATCCGAATATAACATATTTATATGTTTTTGGAATCAGCAAATGATGGAGAATAAGATAAACGTAAATTTGGATCGTTTTATAATTTTTTTTTTTTTTTTTACAATTTTCAGATTTTTAATGACCAAAGTCATTAATTAATTTTTAATCCACCAAGCTGAAATGCAATACCGAAGTCCGAGCTTCGTCGAAGATTACTTGACCAAAATTTCAACCAATTTGGTTGAAAAATGAGGGCGTGACAGTGCCGCCTCAACTTTCACGAAAAGCCGGATATGACGTCATCAAAGACATTTATCAAAAAAATGAAAAAAACGTTCGGGGATTTCATACCCAGAAACTCTCATGTCAAATTTCATAAAGATCGGTCCAGTAGTTTAGTCTGAATCGCTCTACACACACACACACACACAGACACACACACACACACACGCACATACACCACGACCCTCGTTTCGATTCCCCCTCGATGTTAAAATATTTAGTCAAAACTTGACTAAATATAAAAATGGTCATCGCAAGCAAGCAAAACATTTTAAATGCCCGAGATAGCATACATTTATATCGGAAATACTATGTTCATTGTACGTTGATAATATTTGATTTAATTTTGTAAGAGTTGATGAAAATGATAATTATATGAGGCGCTTGGCAAAAACAAGAATTGCGGTTTTAAGATTTAAAGACACCTTCTTTGCCGTGCAAACCATATTGCAAATCACCATGGATACGACCATGCTCTTGCGTGGAATAAGTGCATCCTCCCACTGACCCACCGAGACATCTACCACAACTCAACAGTCAGGTTGTTTCCTCTTCGTGCAGAGTGGGACATTTAGTTGATGACCTCACACCAAATATCAATGTTGAGCTAATTTCCATTGGGTTTGCTTACTTTAAAATACTTCAAGTTACGTACCATTCCTAACATCAGTACAACATTTCGTCACGTTGATCAAAACACACATACCAACCCCCCCCCCCCCCCCCCCCCACCCCCACCACCCCCCCACCCCCCCCCCCCCACACCCCAATAAAACCCCACCCCCCTCTCACCCCCTCCGCGAAGGACAAAAAGATCTGCTATTTCAGTGCTGCATTTTCCTTTGTAAAAGTCATACGTCAGTATCGTTCCAATGCTAAGCACTTCCCGAATGAACTGCCTCTTCTCACAGTAAAAATATTGTCATGTTCATGATACATATTGATAAAAGGGCTTGCAAAGAGAAAGCAAACATCCGCTACAATGCCTAGTAAGTACGCCACGCGTCTGTGGGGCACGGTTGGCACTTGCGCTCGGAAGCGAGAGGTTGCGAGTTCGACCCTGGGTCAGGGCGTTAACAATTTTCTCCCCCCTTTCCTAACCTAGGTGGTGGGTTGAAGTGCTAGTCTTTCGGATGAGACGAAAAACCGAGGTCCCTTCTTGTACATTACATTGGGGTGTGCACGTTAAAGATCCCACGATTGACAAAAGGGTCTTTCCTGGCAAAATTGTATAGGCATAGATAAAAATGTCCACCAAAATACCCGTGTGACTTGGAATAATAGGCCGTGAAAAGTAGGATATGCGCCGAAATGGCTGCGATCTGCTGGCCGATGTGAATGCGTGATGTATTGTGTAAAAAAAATTCCATCTCACACGGCATACATAAATCCCTGCGCCTTGAATATGTGCGCGATATAAATTGCATAAAATAAAAAAAATAAAAAATAAAAATAAGTCCCTGCGCTTAGAACTGTACCCACGGAATACGCGCGATATAAGCCTCATATTGATTGAATGATTAAAGGCGTCCGCCTCGTGATCGGGAGGTCGTGGGTTCGAACCCTAAGACTTTAAAATTGGCAATCTAGTGGCTGCTCCCCCTAGCTCTGGCATTATGGGGTTAGTGCTAGGACTGGTTGGTCCGGTGTCAGAATAATGTGACTGGGTGAGACATGAAGCCTGTGCTGCGACTTCTGTCTTGTGTGTGGCGCACGTTAAATATATATATGTCAAAGCAGCACCGCCCTGATATGGCCCTTCGTGGTCGGCTGGGCGTTAAGCAAACAAACAAACAAACCGCCCTGATATGGCCCTTCGTGGTCGGCTGGGCGTTAAGCAAACAAAACACACAAAAACGCGTCTGTGGGCAATTCATACGTTTGTTGTTCCAATACAATTTGTTGGATGAAAGTCGCTTGTTCATTTCAATGCTTGTTATTCTCTCAGGTTCCACTGTATAACATTTCACTTTATACACGTACTACTTCTGCTCTCAAGGCTGTCTCAATAGAAGTCTTGTCACGTTCAAAATACAATGACATAAAAAGCTAAAAGAGAGACTGAGAGAGAGCAAACATCCGCACTGCGCTCGTGTAGTGTCAGGCATACGTTTTATTTGCAGTACATAATTAATATATCTATCCAGTCAGCTCTCAGTGTTTGGAGGAGTCAACCAAAAAAGGGGCCACTTTAAGCCGGCGGGGACGGAGGAGAAGTGGGGTGGGAGGGGGTTGAGAAGAACGGGCGGAATGGAGGACTGGTCGGGAAGCAAAAACAAGTTGTTTTTTTTGCAATGTGCTTGTCAACATGTGTCGCCGTGCCTGACTCGACGCAGAGCCACCACGTACATGTTTCCACGACTAGGAATAGAGCGTTGCACTATAGGGATAGATTTTAAGGGACACTGGTATAAAGTTGTACATTACAAACCGTGCTGGTCAGGGCCGGACCTGGGCGGGGGGGGGGGGGGGTCCTGGGTTCCAGAACCTCCCCTCCCCCCCCCCCCACACCCCTGGCCGCCTGATGTATCTCGTCTCATCTTTTGTGTGTGTTTGTGTGTGTGTGTGTGTGTGTGTAAATGTTGGAGACAATTTGGTTTCCAGACACGGGGATAGACCCAAATATTACGATTGAAATGTAAAATTGTCTCACCGTTTGCCCCCTTGACCCCTGAACAGGGCGTCGCCTTTGTAGCCCACAATTAGGGGCCTGGGCGGCCTCTGGACCCCTACCTCATTATTTTACCCCCTCCCCCCCCTCTCTATTTTACTTGATTCAGTCCTGCTGGTCACCGTAACATGAGCAGCAAATTAACGATAAACCTGCAGTCAATTTCTGCGATCAATCTCAGATTGCAGTGGCATCTATAAGGTGGCTGCGGTTGACCAAAGAAGATACAACAATAATAATAAAGCAATTCACCAAGGGATGACACATCCGAGCCTTGGTCGACACACATACAGGCGTTATATTTATAATTATATAAAAATGCACTGGTCCGGTGGAACGAAAACAAAGCAGTCACTGTCGTGGGTCACTTGTGTAAAAAAGGGTTATAAACTGAGAAACACTCCTTTGAAACTTTGGCACATAATTATAGATCCACTTGCACCCACCTTCTTATACGAACGTTTTTTTGACAAAATTCATTCCGATTCAAAGTACACATTATCAAATGTTAACTGAGAGTGCACAATGACACGCATGTGCATCTATATACACAAGCAGGTGCGTACTAGATCTCTGTCTGTCTGTCTGTCTGTCTGTCTGTCTGTCTGTCTGTCTGTCTGTCTGTCTGTCTGTCTGTCTGTCTGTCTGTCTGTCTGTCTGTCTGTCTGTCTCTCTCTCTCTCTCTCTCTCTCTCTTTCTTTCTTTCTTTCTTTATTTGGTGTTTAACGTCGTTTTCAACCACGAAGGTTATATCGCAACGGGGGAAGGGGGAAGATGGGATAGAGCCACTTGTCAATTGTTTCTTGTTCACAAAAGCACTAATCAAAAATTTGCTCCAGGGGCTTGCAACGTAGTACAATATATTATATTACCTTACTGGTAGAATGCAAGTTTCCAGTACAAAGGACTTAACATTTCTTACATGTCATACTGCTTGACTAAAATCTTTACAAACATTGACTATATTCAGATACAAGAAACACTTAACAAGGGTAAAAGGAGAAACAGAATCCGTTAGTCGCCTCTTACGACATGCTGGGGAGCATCGGGTAAATTCTTTCTCGTCCCAACCAATATGGGACTCCCCCTAACCCGCGGGGAGTCCTCTCTCTCTCTCTCTCTCTCTCTGTGTCTCTGTCTCTGTCTCTGTCTCTGTCTCTGTCTCTCTCTCTCTCTCTCTCTCTCTCTCTCTCTCTCTCAATAGAAAAAGAATAAGGGAGGAAGAAGAACAAGGCGTGCAAACTTGCCTGCCATCATGTGCTGAATGGCTGCACTGTTGTTCTCTTTATTATTATTAGTATTTTTACATTTAGTCAAGTTTTGACTAAATGCTTTAACATAGAGGGGGAATCGAGACGAGGGTCGTGGTGTATGTGTGTGTGTGTGTGTCTGTCTGTCTGTCTGTGCGTGTGTGTGTGTAGAGCGATTCAGACCAAACTACTGGACCGATCTTTATGAAATTTGACATGAGAGTTCCTGGGAATGATGTCCCCGGAGTGTTTTTTCTTTTTTTCGATAAATACCTTTGATGACGTCATATCCGGCTTTTTGTAAAAGTTGAGGCGGCACTGTCACACCCTCATTTTTCAATCAAATTGATTTAAACTTGTGTAAAGCAATCTTCGACAAAGGACGGACTTCGGTATTGCATTTCAGCTTGGTGGCTTACAAATTAATTAATGACTTTGGTCATTAAAAATCTGAACATTGTAATACATTTTTTTTATATAAAACGATCCAAATTTACGTTCGTCTTATTCTACATTATTTCCTGATTCCAAAAACATATAAATATGTTATATTTGGATTAAAAACAAGCTCTGAAAATTAAAAATATAAAAATTATGATCAAAATTAAATTTCCGAAATCGATTTAAAAACATTTTCATCTTATTCCTTGTCGGTTCCTGATTCAAAAAACATATAGATATGATCATTATGTTTGGATTAAAAACACGCTCAGAAAGTTAAAACGAAGAGAGGAAACGAAAAGCGTGCTATGCAGCACAGCGAAACCACTACCGCGCTGAACAGGCTCGTCAGTTTCACTCCGTTTTGCACAAGCGGCGGACTACGGTCATTGTGAAAAAATGCAGTGCGTTCAGTTTCATTCTGTGAGTTCCACAGCTTGACTAAATGTAGTAATTTTGCTGCCTTACGCGACTTGTTTATTAGTAGTATAAGTATTAGTATTTGTCTTATTGTAACTATCATAACTATAAAAACTATTAGCATTATATAAATCATCATCATCATCAGCATCAGCAGCATCAGCATTATGCATTTTAATTTTGTTCGTATGTAAAAGAAAGAGTCACGGACCTTTATCAGTGAAACCAAAGCTCTTTGATGTGACTGTTGTTGAAGCTCTTTGATGTGACTGTTGTTGAAGCTCTTTGATGTGACTGTTGTTGAAGCTCTTTGGGGAGACTGCTACATGAACAGTCACACCAAAAGCTCCAGAAAGTCCGTGCGGGAAACGGAAGCTCTTTATTATGGGGGCGAGGACGCCCCCATTCTATACGGATAGTTTCGAGGTTGACTATGGGCAGCGCCATTTTGTTGTGAAATACGTCATCAGTTTGTGTACACAGGAAGTTGTGACATCCGTCACCCTATGGGAGGGGTGACGTCAAAATTGTTCATCTGTAGAAAGTTGTGAAATCCGTCACCCTATGGGAGGGGTGACGTCAAAATTGGTCATCACAGAGTTTGTGTAACACAGGAGGTTGTGAAATACGTCACCCTATGGGAGGGGTGACGTCAAAATTGTTCAACAAAAACATGATATGTCGCATTGTGCAGGGTCAACTGCAACAAACTCAAACCGAGCCATTCATACCTAGCTGTATTTGAGTGACTTATATACCCGACATTTTTATTTCTTATTTTTAGCACAGGTGTAGGAAAAATCATGAACCAAAATGTTATTTATTTTCTAATTTAACATTTTTTTTACAAATATGACCATGGTCTTTTAAACATACAGTGACATTAAACATTGTTATGTTAAAAAAAAGAAAAAAGAAAAAAAGCTTTTGTGCACAAATCAGAAAATACATTGTACATTTTACCTACAGGCCAAACCGTGAGTGTCTGTGGCAAAGCCCGACCCAGGAAATTGCACTGATTTTATATTTAGATCAGAGAGAAATTGTCAAGAACAGGCGCTTGCATTTGGATGTGTCCAATGATAGTAGGTTTGGTTGTGATCAATCAGAATAATGTAGGAATAAAAATGTATGACAGTTTAGTATGATGACATGTAATTCACATATGCTGAAATATGATATTATACATCATGTAATATTATTATGGCTGTTGCCATGACCATGAAACCCAACAAAGGTTTAATGTAATGTAATTCAAAATACCAAAACCGAGCACCTATTAATCTCGTCTTTGCGCGTGAAGATTGAGGCCGTCTGCCAGCAGCGGTTAGGTCATACAGTGGAACCCCTCTCTAGCGACCTTTAAAATGTTGACAAAAATCGGTCCTTGTGGAGGGGGGTCCTTACAGAGGGAGGGGGGCGGAGTCAGGGGGCCACAAAGAAAGTCAGATTTAAAAAAAAAAAAGAAAACAGAGAAGTTTGAGTTGCTGACGACCGTTCTCTCTGAAAGCAAACTGCTTCGATTTCATGTTTGTCCTTGGTGTCCACCAGTTCTGGTGCATGTACTACCCTGGCCAAGTTTCCTCTCAAGACATCAAAGAGACCGCCCCAGTATACTCTACAGCCTCTGGGCGAACCACCTCTCATAGCTAAAACTGGGTCAATGACCCCTGGGAAGAAGGTCAGTGTCTATAAAATTTTACTCCTAGGCCTGCGGCCAGGGGGGGGGGGGGGGGAGTATACCGGTACCATTTGAGAATCAGACCAAATGAGAATTGAACCATTTGAGAACATCCTTTTTTTTCAATCACTACATCGAAGGCCTGCGGCCCGGGGTTCACAAGGGTTGGTTTGTTTGTTTGTTTCAAACCCACACCCATATACACACATTTCCCATTTAAACCATTTGTCGGCCCCCTGTCGATATTTATCGACTAAGTTCCTTGTAGTCACACTATCACGTGCTTTCAAAGTGGAAAAGGACAGAGTAGGAGTACAGTACACATACATGTAGTACGTGTACATGTCCCACTTAGTAAATAGAATTCTGCATGCGCCCCGTGTACTGAGCCAGCTGATCCCGGGGTTACTGTGTGAGACAGGGACGAAACCTCACCATTATTCATCCCAGACTACACAAAGCTCCCCTAGGCGACAGTCTTACTTACTGGGCATAACCAAAGAGTGTTACCCTACGGATTTCTGTACAAGCTCTTTGGCATGACTATCTCATTTACACGGAGAGAGAGAGAGAGAGAGAGAGAGAGAGAGAGAGATACAGAGAGAAAGAGAGACTGAGAGAGAGACAGAGAGACAGAGATAGAGACAGAGAGACAGAGAGAGACAGAGAGAGAGAGAGAGAGACAGAGAGAGAGAGAGAGACAGAGAGAGAGCGTGTGTGTGTGCCCGTGTGTGTGTGTGTGTCACACTAGTGTGTGTGTGCGTGCGTGCGTGTGTGTGTGTGTGCGTGCGTGTGTGTGTGTGTCACACCAGTGTGTGTGTGCGTGCGTGCGTGTGTGTGTGTGTGTGTGCACCAGAGATACATGTATGTATAAGATAAGATAAGATAATTCCGTATTTTAACGAGGGTAATTGACTAAGCAGTGTTCGGCTTTATTATATTATATGGAATAATATCTCACCCTAACGAGATACTTTCTTTCTTTATTTGGTGTTTAACGTCGTTTTCAACCACGAAGGTTATATCGCGACGGAACCGTGACGAGATACTAATCGACTATCGAACGAGAGAGAGAGAGAGAGAGAGAGAGAGAGAGAGAGAGAGAGAGAGACTAGTGAGAGAGAGAGAGAGAAAGAAAGAAGGCGACAGAGCCGAAGCTCTGGTAAATGGTGACAAACATAAACCGTGGCTCACATACGGCAGACACGATATAACACTCAACGAAACGTACACCAGCTGCACCTTCAAAACAAACCAAACATATATCTTCACCCACCTTCTAATCCACAACTTCCCAGCGAAAATCATTCCAATTCAACGTACACATCGCCGACTTTGAAGAACACACAACCGCATTTGTACACACAGACACTGAGACACACATGTTATAAACAACATCCATGCAGTCGTGGTGAATAAACCTACACTACAAACTAAGGAAATACGAGGGATGCTTTTGCATTCTTCTCTGCTTAGAAACTGACAGGGTCAGATCGTGCCCCTAAGGGGGTCTAACCAATCAGCGTTCGCCTTGGCGTGACACGGATCAGCGGCGTACACACACACACGAAGCCATTCAGCAACACGGCACGAGGAGGGCACACAAACCGTAGGCGCCTGATATGAGTGTCTTGGATGGTTGGAGCTATTAACAGCGTGACGATGTTCGGATATGTATTGTGTTGTAGGTATTATTTGTTTGTTTGTGTTATGGAGGGTTTTGTGGGGATTTTATGTTTTGTATTGCAATTTGTTTTTAATTTTTATGTTGGTGTTTTTATTGTGTAAGGGTTGTTTTTTTTTTTTGGGGGGGGGGGGAGTGGTCAGTTAGTCTGAAGTGTGTGAGTGTGTGCAAAAAAGAAAAAAAAAAAAAAAAAAAGATTTTCTATGTTGATTCTATGACCATTTCTAAGTTCAAATGGCACCATTTTGCTTCTTTGGGCAAAAAAAAAATTCCGGGGGGGGCATGCCCCCGGACCCCCCTAGCAAATTCGGGCGCTTCGCGCCCATCACATTCACTTTCGATTCAAAGTGCCCCCCCCCCCCCTTACAAAGCAACTGATCCGCCCCTGGTGTGTGTGTGTGTGTGTGTGTGTGTGTGTGTGTGTGTGTCTGTGTGTGTGTGTATGTGTGTGTGTGTCTGTGTCTGTGTCTGGGTGTTCTCCCGGCATAGGTTGTTGTTTACTTCTTCTTCTTGGTGTTTGTGAACACGCGTTGCCAGGAGGAAAACACCAACGGACACCAGAACCTCCAAATATTGTGAATGTAAACGACTGAATAACACTTATAGGCTCAGTCATTACCAGCCCAAGTGTCGTGTCAGTCACGGTTGCAGTTTACTGCCTGACTGCATTGCAACCGCGCTAATTATGTTGTTTAATGCTATTGCAATCGTTTTTTTTTATCGGGTCAAGTTAGTATTACTGTTTTCGTGAACAGATTTAATCGTTCTGTCAACCTCCTGTGAGGCGGAATAGGGCATTAAACTCGCAGCGAACGCAGGCACCGTCTTTTTTGTGAAGAAACGTACCTGGGGTCAACATAGTACATGGAAAAACAACTGACCATTTCCCCATTAAGGCACGGATTTACAACACTGCTCAATGTCTTTGTCATTCTCATCTTCACAATTAGACAATAGTATACACTGTATCATATAAAAGACGTGGACTTTGACCTGTTAAGTACTATGGGGTCAAGATTTCGCCGGAAATTACTGACTCACATGCGTACTAGGGGAGTTGCCAATAAACCGGTCCGGACACAATCAAAGCCACTTCTATCAAACTCAAAGTGACTGGGCAAGTCCTATTCCTCACAAAGACTACGCAACCACAGATTCGAACTTGTGTCTGAATCAAAGCTGGAAACGTGTAGGTCTTTCAGTAATATACCGTAATGCTGTTTGAACGAACACCTTTTTACATTTAGTTAAGTTTTGACTAAATGTTTTAACATAGAGGGGGAATCGATACGAGGGTCGCGGTGTATGTATGTGTGTGTGTGTGTGTGTGTGTGTGTGTGTGTGTGTGTGTGTGTGTGTGTGTGTGTGTGTGTGTGTCTGTCTGTCTGTGCGTGTGTGTGTGTAGAGCGATTCAGACTAAACTACTGGACCGATCTTTATGAAATTTTACATGAGTTCCTGGGAATGATATCCCCGGATGTTTTTTCTTTTTTTCGATAAATGTCTTTGATGACGTCATATCCGGCTTTTTGTAAAAGTTGAGGCGGCACTGTCACACCCTCATTTTTCAATCAAATTGATTGAAATTTTGGCCAAGCCATCTTCGACGAAGGCCGGACTTCGGTATTGCATTTCAGCTTGGTGGCTTAAAAATTAATTATTGACTTTGGTCATTAAAAATCTGAAAATTGTAACAAAAAAATAATTTTATAAAACGATCCAAATTTACGTTCATCTTATTCTTCATCATTTCCTGATTCCAAAAACATATAAATATGTTATATTTGGATTAAAAACAAATCAATTTAAAAACACGTTCATCTTATTTCTTGTCGGTTCCTGATTCCAAAAACATATAGATATGATATGTTTGGATTAAAAACACGCTCAGAAAGTTAAAACGAAGAGAGGTACAGTAAAGCGTGCTGTCCTTCTCAGCGCAACTACTACCCCGCTCTTCTTGTCAATTTCACTGCCTTTGCCACGAGCGGTGGACTGACGATGCTACTACGAGTATACGGTCTTGCTGAAAAATGGCAGTGCGTTCAGTTTCATTCTGTGAGTTCGACAGCTTGACTAAATGTTGTATTTTCGCCTTACGCGACTAGTTTTATTTTCCAGAGGAATTGCGGATGCCGCGGATTTTGATTCGAGTCGGAGTCGTGTCAAACGAAACTCTACTTTGATTCAAAATCAAACAGTAAACGGAGATACATTTGTAAAGAAAAATAAACATGCGAACGAGTGGACAAACACAAAAGCAAATAAATGGATAAATTAATTACAAACAAAATAATATAAACAAGTCGCGTAAGGCGAAAATACAACATTTAGTCAAGCTGTCGAACTCACAGAATGAAACTGAACGCAATGCAATTTTTCAGCAAGACCGTATACTCGTAGTATCGTCTATTAGGAGCCTAGCTCGGCGCCTGATATGGACCAGTGAAGAGGTCATCACGAATCATCGTACAAAGCTTACTATACGTCTACTTCAAACTAACACGATAAAACTCAGTTTGCGAGTAAGATTAATTACCATATTCATCAAATGTATTTCCTTCGGTTCGATGAGAACATTATTTGAAGCACAGCAAAGAAACATATACAAAAACAGAGAGTCAGTAAATGAAATGATCAACTTTCAAGTACAAACAATTTGTTCATATACTTTTTGAAAGTTTGTTGAAGGTGATTCATATTAGGGGACACACTCATACTCTAATATTTTGATATTACTTCTTATTTTTGCACTAGAAAGACGGGACCAGCACTCCTACAATGTTGCAAGTACAGTCCTCGCTGTCATAAATGGCAATTTGTGTGGGTTAACTGTATAACAGATATGTCTGTGGACAGAAGCTAGTCCGTTTTAATTGTCACGTCACATTTAGAGTGAACGCTGCAAGAAGTGTAAACGTTCAAGTGAAAAAGCTAACGGTTTTGTAATTTGCGCAGGCGAAGCTGCTATTACATGCCCAAATTATCCAGAGAAGGTAAATGTATCGAATGGAATTGTTTTGAGCCCTCTAGCTCCGTTAATTTGTCAGAACAGGAGGTGGTCTATATTAAAGCCGAACTAGAAATAAAAAATACACAATAAAAAATAAACATGTAACAAACAAAAAACATAAAAAGCAAACGAACGAGGAAACGCACACGGACGACAAAATAAACTGAACATACAACAGAGGGCCCCAAGGGGTTTAAAATCGTGATCGTGATTGGCGTTGTTTGACCTTTCTGTGACCGTGATTGCCGAAATTTCCATTTCTGTGATCGTGATGGGACTTTGCCCGTGATCCGTGATGACAAAAAAATCAAGTCTCGTGATCGTGATCGTCATTTGTTTTCGTGATCGTGATGGGCATTATTGCAAAGCATTTTATTTTCAACGTACATTTTTCACACCTGTATCACTCTATGATCCTCTATTGGTCAAGGTGTTTGTGATCGTGAAAACAAAAATCAAGGTAACTGTGATCGTGAAAGCTAAAATTTCCCTTCCCGTGATCGTGATGATAACCCCCCTTTGCGGCCCTCACAACAGTATGGGCCTACCGTAGAATGTTTTTCCAAATCAGCAGACAAATAAATCCATGCAATGGCGTTGACTTTAGGGCGACACAAAACAAGAAAACGCTTTAAATATTTGTACTGATAATTAGACATTTACAGCCGTAGTCCGCGACACGCAGACATCGTGCTATGTCACGGCATCACGTGACCTACGTTGCTACATTGTATGATTTCCTTAACTTGAAGACAAATGCATTTCCGGATAGGTTTTAGAGAGCAATTTATTTATTTTATATATATGTAGGCGGGATGAGTGCGGCGTAGTTTTCATTGCACAATTACCACAGCATATAATCACTGTGAAATAATTCGACTGACTCTGCTTCAGTCTTGTCACGACGGTGATACAGCACAGCGCTCCTTCACTTAGAGGGCCCAGTTCTGCATTGTTCAATTGACGATTTTTGGAAATAACTCTGTCGGCTTTGTATGGGTTGAGGGAGAGTGACATTTTCTTGCAAAACCTCGTACAAATAATGGAGGGGCCAATCACTACCGAGGGATGTGAAGGAAACAAGAGCGTTTTTCCACGTGTTTCCGATAGACCCCTCGCTAGTGATTGGCCCCTACAATGTTTGTACGAGGTTTTGCAAGAAAAGGTCACTCTCTTACAATCCATACAAACCAAACGGAGTTATCTTCGGAATTCGTCTATAAAGGCGGGCACCATCCAGCTCGAGTAAGCAATCATGTATACCACTAGAAATCTGTCTATTAAGGCGGGTACCATCCAGCTCGAGTAAGCAATCATGTATACCACTAGAAATCTGTCAGGGTCGCTATATGCAATAGGAATATCAGTCCACTTTTTCTTCTTTTTTGTTTATGGGCTGAAACTTCCACGTACACCAGTGCGTTTTTTGCACGAGTGGGTTTTTACGTGTTTGACCGTTTTTATCCCACCATTTAGGCAACCAAACGCCGCTTTCGGGGATGCAAACTTGGCATAAACCAACCGAACTGGGTTCTGACATGGTTTACAGGATCTTTTCCGTGCGCACTTGGTCTTGTGCTTGCGCGCGTGTACACACGAAGGGGGATAAGGCACTGCCGGGCAGGTCTGCACATACATATATATATAAGTTGACCTGGAAGATCGGAAAAATGCGCAGCCTGTATTTGAAGTCTCAACCTTCCACTTGGGAGGCCTACGTCTTATCCACTAGGCCGTTGTGCCCGTCAGACACATGCCAAGCATCAACAGTCTGCTTTGTGTATTTGCAGATGTGAGGTGAAGTATACCTGTATGTCTGCTTACGCGAAGAGGGATATATGTTTATCATGTCTACGTGCGCGCGAATTCGTTTTGCATGGGTAATACAATTTACGTATAGTCCAAAAATATACCTTAGTTTGCCCTTCCCCTAAATGGCCACCCCCTTCCCGGCTTTGGCCCCCTCCCCTGGTGTCTCTATTTTTCTGCCACGCTGCCATTGGATGGTACTACTTGAATGTGCAGGTAATTCACGGTCAAAAATCCGGTCATGTCTAAGGGTTTGTTTGTCTGTTTGTTTGTTTGTTTGTGTGTTTGTTTGTTTGTTTGCCTGTTAGTTTGCTTGTCTGTTTGCTACGACCGCGTGCACCCTACTTCCAAGCCAAACACCAAATTTCATCTCAATCGACCCATACAAACTAGAGATCTGTAAGTGTGGACAAACAAACAAACGCACGAAAAAACAAAATGAAACCTATATATATATATATATAAGACAACCGAATTTACGGGGGTGTAATAAACGACATGTCTGAAGCCGGTCCGCAATAAGCGTGACACAGCAGTACGTGCATCCTTGCCAATCTGTCACAGTAGCTGACGTCACTGACATGACAAGGAACGACCACAAAGTAGCGTCAGCATTGCGACACAGTGGCGGTGCAGCTGAAAGTAACGGGCATTAACCGTGGCAGGTGTCGTGTGTCATTATTACGTGAGGTAAGGCCGGTGTAGCGATGTCAGATTTCTTCCTCTGTCACCTTCTTGATTCGGCCTCGTTGATCTTGTATAAACTCCACACTTCGTCCTTGAATAAGATCACTTCTTTAATTTGACCAGGAAACACAATTTCAGTCTCGAGTATATGTAAAGTCAGAAAGGTAATAAAGGCAGAAAGCTGACATCTTTACACCGGGATGCGAACCTGGCCATCACTGTTGGAGAGACACGTACTTTACTGTGAAAACCTACTCGCCTCATAAATCCCAAAACAAAGAGACTGCCAACGTTCCAAAATTCAGAATCAAAAAACAAGAATGGTTGGTAATTGGAACGTTTATAACTGAAAAAGCAAAACGTTCCATTTACTGGTAGGCCCTACGTTGACCCAGAGGGCTTTGAATTAGTAGACACACACACACACACACACACACACACACACACACACACACACACACACACACACACACACACACACACACACACACTTATGAAACAGACAATGAACTTATAACCTCGCCGGCGTTTTGCAAGCGAGACACAAATCTTGAGATAAGTTCAATATCTGTTTCATAAGTGTTGGCTTGTCTGTCCACTTCAAAGACCGTTGGGTCGACGTAGTAAATTTAACGTTTTGTTTTTGTCAATAATAAACGTTCCAGTTACCTACCATTCTTGTTTGTTGATTCTACTCGCCTCATGCAAATTCGATTTTCACGTGCAATCGAACCTTCCCTGGCGACCACCTCTCTGTTGCGTGCACCTGCCCATCACGGCCACCTCAGAGGACCCCCGACTTTTTTTTTCTTCATATAATCCATCTTTTCACGATGTTTTTTTTTATAACTGCCATCTGTCTATAACGACACCTTTGGTCGGTCCCTTGGGTGGTCGTTATTGGCAGGTAACAGCCAGGCTGTCGATGTTTAGTATATACTCTTCAAAAAAAGCTAAGGACATCTTTTTCAAACGCATGCTAAACAGACATAACAAGGTTGAACGATGTAATTTTTTCTTTACTGTTTTATTGAGCAATTGAGGACTGTCTACAGAAAATGTCATATTATGTCCTATGGATTGATGGTTTTGACCCATGTACATTCTCAGTTTGGGCAGATCCGAGATGATGTAGGCGATGGTGTGCACGATAGCTTACTCGCGAAGGACGGTGGCTTTTATCTGTACTGCACGGGCACACCTTTCAGGAAACAAAGTTTGGTCAATTTCACCTGATTGTTTCGATTTGTTGTTGTTTTTGTCTGATGCTGTTTTTGATTGTTTGTTCTTGTTTTTTGTGTACCTGTGTCTTGTTCGTTCGTTCTTTCGTTCGTTCACTAGAGAGAAAGAGAGAGAGAGAGAGAGCGAGAGAGTGAGAGAGAGAGAGAGAGAGAGAGAGAGAGAATTGAATTGAATTGAACTTTATTTAACAAGGATTAAGATTTAAGGCTACGCCTTTTCTTATTACAATCTGTCCTTGGGACGCACAGACACACACTGATAACATTTTAACCAAATTAAAAAGTTCACAACAAAAGGAGGTCGGAAAACTTAAACTTAAGAGTGAGAGAGAGAAAGAGAGAGAGAGAAAGAGAGAGAGAGACAGGCAGACAGACAGACAGACAGATAGACAGAGAGAGAGAGAGAGAGAGAGAGAGAGAGAGAGAGAGAGAGAGAGGGAGAGAGAGAGAGAGAGAGAGAGAGAGAGAGAGAGAGAGAGAGAGAGAGAGAGAGAGAGAGAGAGAGAGAGAGAGAGAACAAGAACAAGAACAATAACAATTCTTTATTTTACGAGGGTAATAGAGTAAGCAGTGATCTGCTTTTTTACATCTGGCCCTCGCCCTAAAGAGGGACTAGTCTAAAATTGCTAAAGAATAAGCAAGTAAAGAAAACTACTGCTACATGATTATAATAAAATGAAAGTAAGAACATAATATTATCATCAATTTACATACAATACATTGCTTAAATGAAAAATGTAAGTTCATTTGACATGAGTTAAGAATTATAGAGTAGATTGCACTGACGCAACAAAGCTGTAAATGCCATGCCCATTGACATACACTGCATTCGAAAAAATCAGGGTATATAAAAATAATAATACATTGTTAAAAAGCACCGGTTGTTGGTTTTAACAACCATTCTAGCGACAACAGATGTTTATTTAGACTTCATGAGATAAGACGTATATCTGGTCTTAAAAACGTTTGTGCTGCTAGTTTGCCGCAGGATTGTCGGAAGAGTGTTCCAGAGACTGCTACCTGAATAGACTAAACTAGATTTGAATAGGTCAATCCTAGGCAGAGGCATGTTCAGTCTCATCAATTGGCGTGAAGTTTTTAACGTGAATTTGGAAAATATGGTTTGAGGTACACAGCCATGAATAATTTTATGCATAAGAGTACCTTTATTATAACTTAGCCTTGCCTTCAGAGGAAGAATGCCTGAGTTCATGTAGTCTAACTCAGATAGGGTTGTTTTCTTTAATAAGACTACTTTAAGCGCTCGTTTATGTAATCTAATTAGTGGTTTGAATGAATTTTCACTTGCCAAGTCCCACAAGGTAGACGCGTAGTCAATAACAGACTGAATATGAGCATTAAAGAATAATTTCCTAAGAGAGAGAGAGAGAGAGAGAGAGAGAGAGAGAGAGAGAGAGAGAGAGAGAGAGAGAGAGAGAGAGAGAGAGAGAGAGAGAGAGAGACAATGAGACAGAGTATGTGTGTGTCTGCCAGTGTCTACAACTGAGAGTTTTGTGCTTATCTGGTAATACCTTTCATGCAATTTTAGAGGAAATAACTCATCGGCTACGTCAGAAAAACAACATCGCCACACTATGTCTGTCAGGGAATAGACGGAGTCGGAAACATGACAGTTTCACAACGAAGATGAACGAGCCACGTCATCAGTGCAGCCGCAACACAACACAAGGCAACCAGAGAAATGATAGTGACTCGTTGATTTAAACCTTAAATGTGACCCTCCACCACGGAATGAGTCGCATGTCACCTTTGCATTGCATGATTTTCATATGTGTACATGTTTCTAAAGAGTTTTTTTTATGCTCTATCCAGTGGTGAAAACCGTTTTAGAAAAGAGCAAAAACTGTTTGAGTTATAAGCCTGTGACTAAGGTGACCCTCACACTGTTACCAGACACTCCCCGGACTTATATTAAGCCTAGCGCAGAACCGCGCGAGGTGACATGCGACTCATTTCGTGGTGGAGGGTCACAAATGTGCAGTTCATCCCGTTTTGCAGTTGGAAATGGCTGTTATGGTATATATGGCGAAATAAGTTCTTCTTTTTCTGTTTTTATATTTAGTCAAGTTTTGACTATATAATTATATATTATATAGATAGTTTATATAGGTATGTTGTGCCTGGACTAAAAACAAGCTCAGGGAGTTGAAAAGAATATGAATAGAGAAAGCGCGCTTTCATGTGAAGCGCTTTAAACTACTGTGCTATACTGGCTTGTCAATTTGTGTGCGTCCCTCCACAATGAGAGATATTAAAACATTAACAGCCTGCCCTTTTCCTGTACGGAATGGGAATGTTTTGATGGATTAATTAAGCACATTGACTCTAGTGTCAACAACAAAATGAATTCATTAAAAATGTTCACTCTGCACAGGAAGCAGGCAACAATTTGATAATTGGTATGAGTCTTAGTGGAGGGATGCTCTTCTCCCACGAGAAGAACGTTACCTTTAAATATCTATTCCCCTTACGATCATTTTCGGAAAACACGATCTAGATTTCCACTTGTCTCACCGGCAGAATACGTTGCGGGACTTCAAACAGGCTGTTTTATTTTGAATACCAAGATTGAAAGCACGTACTGTTCGCTGTATGGCCTTAATTGTTCCATCGCCGCAACGTCTGAAATTCCTACTGCTAGAAATCATTCTGCACATCAGCAGCGATTATTGTCTGATCTTCTTGTTGATGTTGTTGTTGTTGTTGTTGTTGTTGTCCCAGTGAAAATTTACTCCGAACTGTACTTTCTGCACTGTCCCTCTATATACCACTCTTGTTCATTCGAAAACATGACACGCACGTGTGGGCTGACTCTCGGCTTTGTCGCAGATGTGATCGCGTCACTCAGTGCAAAGATCGAGAGACCACCGTCGTGTCGAGACTAACAGCTTGCGAGTGATGGGCTTACCATGTCAGTTGTAGATTGCCTCGACGTTTCCAAGGAAAAGCAACTCTTGCATAGCCCATCAAAACCCGACAGTGCTATTTCCAAAACTCTTCTAATGGGTGCACATCAGGACACATCTCGAACCCTTCACGAAGAAGTATGTGTGCAAAAACACCAGATGGGCCTGAGAGGGTGAAAAGCATCTAAAACCCGGATGACTGTGTTCTTCTGACAACCAGGATGCAAGAAGCCCAACACAAAGAAGCCCGGCTGAAGATGGTGTTATGAGGGTGGATCTCGGGGTGGGGGGTTGGGTTAATAAATTGACGAGGAAACAAGTATTGGAGAAACCCAGAACGATAAAATGTCCACACTTTTTTTTTGTAACAAAAAAATATTGACCATAACTATATTAAAACAAAAACAAAGTTTATACTGTTGGATGATTAATGAGATGAGGATGATCATAATGATGATACGGATATCAAATTTGATTTGAGACTGCGTGACAGGGCAGCACTCTACGCTTACTTTCATTATAACCCTAATAACAACAAAATCGTAGTGAAACGACAACACTTTGAGGAGAAACATTTACATTTCTGAAAGAAAGAATTACTTGACATGACAAAGAAAGAGAAAAAAACGAAGTTAATGAATGATGGAGTGTATACGGGGCCCCGGGAGGATGAGGGAGAGAGAGAGAGAGAGAGAGAGAGAGAGAGAGAGAGAGAGAGAGAGAGAGAGAGAGAGAGAGGGGGGGGGGGGGGAGGGAGAAAGAGAGAGAAATACAGGGTGACCCCAAAGAAAGAGTACCCAAACAAAACGTCATAAATTGAACAAAAATAAAGCAATCTTCATACAATTTATTTACACACAGAAGTATCCTCTGCATGATTTGCACAGAAAATGTTAGCGTTCTAGCTTGTCTTTCAGGAAAGTTATGCTCATTCTACAGAACATGCTCCAAATGGCCTCCGCGCCGCTGCAGGCAAACTTTAACTCGCCGCGCAAAGTTATCAATCACCCGCACACACTACTCCTGTTGCGAGATTCCGTGAATGGTTGTTGTGATGGCTCTCTTGAGTTCTGTGATTGTCTGTGGGTTCTTCCTGTAGACGTTGTCTTTCAGGAACCCCCAAAGATAGAAATCTGGGGGATTTAAATCCTGGGGAGGCCATTTGGAGCATGTTCTGTAGAATGAGCATAACTTTCCTGAAAGACAAGCTAGAACGCTAAAATTTTCTGTGCAAATTATGCAGAGGCTACTTGTGTGTGTAAATACATTTTATGAAGATTACTTTATTTTTGTTCAATTTATGACGTTTTGTTTGGGTACTCTTTTTTTTTGGTCACCCTGTATAGAAAGAGACGGGAGGGAGTCGGGGAGGGAGGGAGAGACAGAGTGAGAGACAGAGAGAGATACAGACAGACAGACAGACAGACAGACAGATACAGAGACCGAGAGAGACAGAGGAGAGAGACAGACAGAACAGAGACCGAGAGACCGAGAGAGGGGGGGGGGGGGGGGAATCAATTAAGAGGAGGTGTCGAAAAATGTGATGGGAAAAATAAGCGAAATGGTTGATGTTCAGCATTCATCTTTACACACCAGAGAAATATTCATAAGATGCGCTATTTATACGACTTGGGCACAGCAAGACTAAACCATAAAAGTGCGACAGAAGGCTCTTTGTATGTATACACATCCCGAAAATAAAATTAACAAGAAAAGCAAATGCTTACACACGATCCGCCTTCTTTACCCCTGCCCTTCCCTGAACCACCTTACTCCACAGAAGACCCCCTCCCTTTAAAGACCCCCAAAACGACATTTTCAAGACCCTTTTTCTTTTAAAGATATTCAGTTCATAACCCCTGTAAGTTTAACCTCATTTTTATACCTGCTTTTCTTGTAGGTCCACTACCTAGGACCCCCCCCCCCCCCCCCCCCCGAAAATAAAAAAGCTGTTCCAGCTTCAGAAAATCTTGGAATTTCACGTCCGACTGACCTGTATCAATCCATTTAGTTATTCAACCCAAAGGATATTTCACATATTCAAACTTGCATAATCCCCAACCTGCTTCTCACCACCATCACTAGCCTGATGTACTCAACATCCACCAAATTTTGAAAAAAGAATTTATTTTTTGTTTTGTTTTAATTACTAACTTTCTTGACCAAATTGCGTTTTACTAGCTAGCCCAGACAAAATATGTGTACTCAGACACTTGCGTGACCTCGTTTCTAAAACTATGACATCATAATATGATGTCATCACCAATAGTCTAGCCAAGACTTAAAAAAAAAACAGACACTAAGCTGTGACCAAATCAAGCAATGCATAGCTGTATGACCTCAAGACTTATTTTCTTGATAGCTCATTGAATATTTCAGGGGTGAAAATCTTCTCCAGCAAACATGTTCATGCTGTGACTCTGAAATTTATAAAAACACGCCAAATGTTGGTCATGTCTGCAGATCAACCTACACTTAAAGGCATATGTACGCGCTCCCGTGTTTACAAAGTGTAGTTTGCCCATAATCGATGTCAAACGCACCATAAGACCATATAATGACGATATGTCACCATGCGCGGACCATAATACATGCATTACAGCTTGTTCTAGCCTCTGAAAAAGTGAGGATGTCAACAAAGCCGCGGTGTTAGCTCCCTTGCATCAACGTTACATGTGTTGCCAAATCTATAAATAGGACGATCCAGATCAAAATGAAAATTAACATATCTCAACATTGAAGGGGTCCTAGACCACAATATTTTGCAGGGAACTTAATTTAGCATGTCTCCAGCTGTTGGTAAAGCAATTAGCGTGTATAGTCATCGAGTACATATGCCTTTAACCTACACTAACACTTATACACTTGTGTGATATGTTGAGGTTTTTGCCCCCAAAACAAGAAATTCCTCCGAGGTAGGAAAAACTCACCCGTCCTTACCATTCTCACTGCCACCAACTGAGAAGGTTATTTCCCTTTGACCATTAATATGTCCCTCTATAAGTCCTTGTAGAATCTTAATCCACCAATAACTCCCTAACCGTGTGTTTGACTGGTCCCAGGGCCGGACTAGGCGAAGAGGAGGGGGGGGGGGGGGTTGTCAGTGGTGGCCCAGGGGGATGTCCCCCCTGGCGGCAGGGGCGGATCAGTTCATTTTATGACTGGTTTTTTTCAAAAGTATATTGTGAAGATATGGGTGTGAAGGCGCGAAGCGCCGAGCCGACGGCGCGAAGCGCCTAGCTTGCTAGGGGGTCCGGGGGCATGCCCCCCCGGAAAATTTTGAAAAAAAGGATGCAAAATGGTGCAATCTGGTGCATTCTGAGGATGATCATTACCAGTTTCAGGCAGCAGATTTTGTCACTGATTAATACCCCAAAAATTGAAACTCAATGTAAAATAAAGAAATGCATACCTCATTCAATATTTTTATTTTTTGGCTGGGGGGGGCCCGGAAACCCTAGAACCCACCCCCCCTCTCGTTGTGGGGGTCAGGGGGCGAAGCCCCCTGAAGCTGACGGGTAGGTCATATTCTGAGATAGGAAAATGGTCGCTCCTTGCATGAAACGGCATAAAATAAGCAATAATAAAAAAAAATTAAATAAGTAAGGTACATGTTTAGGCTAGGGGGGGGGGGGGGGTTGCGCAACCCCCATAACCCCCCCGGTAGTCCGGCCCTGGGTCCCAATTTTTGTAAGGACCGTCTCAGGAATGTATAGAACCTGTTCACCAAGTTTGGTGACGATCGGTCCGTTCATTCTTGAGATCTATATGCGAACACAAACACACAAACAAACAAACAAACAAACACATCGACCGAATCCTATACACACCCCTATACCGGGGGTGTAATAACTAAGAAAATATCAACGTAAAGATTTTACGAACATAACCCCGCTGTGACTCCAAAACGTGATAGTCGTGATAGGGGTAAAACAAACTGGGGTCATGTTGGCAGATTATCAAACTCTTGAAGTGTTCAAAGTTTCAAAGCTCAAGCTTCAAAACCGCCTGAAATAACGTCAATGGTAAGTTTTTATCAATCGAACATGACCCCCTGTGACCCCAAAACTTGACGAGGGTCAATCAAACTTAGGTCAAGTCGGAAGATTATCAAACTCTTGAATGTGCAAGGTTTCAAAGCTCTAGTTTCAAAAACATCCGAACTAACCTCAACCCGTCGCGATATAACCTTCGTGGTTGAAAACGACGTTAAACACCAAATAAAGAAAAGAAAGACTAACTTCAACGTTAAGTTTTTATGAAACGAACATGACCCCGCTGTGACCCCAAAATTTGACGAGGGTCAACCAAACTGGGGTCGCTACGTGCGATTATCAAATCCTAAAAGTGTGCAAAGTTTCAGAGGTGTACTTGAACAACATCTGAGATAACCTCAACGTTAAGTTGTAAGTCCATACAGACGGACACGTATGAATCATAACACTCACCAATTACTCAGGTGAGTCAAAAATAGAAAAAGCTTGTATGCGGGTTGCTTTGATTATGCAGTTTGCTTACACATCATCTCTATTCCAATCATCGGTCCATATTCCCACGGAAGTTGGCGAATAGCCTTTGGATATTCGTAATAAAAAAGACACATGGTTCCGGTTTCTTGGATGTGTATGAAGTAAACGCACTTGCCTCGGAAGCGAGAGGTTGCGAGTTCGACCCTGGGTCAGGGCGTTAGCAATTTTCTCCCCCCTTTTCTAACCTAGGTGGTGGGTTCAAGTGCTAGTCTTTCGGATGAGACGAAACACCGAGGTCCTTTCGTGTACACTACATTGGGGTGTGCACGTTAAAGATCCCACGATTGACAAAATGGTCTTTCCTGGCAAAATTGTATAGGCATAGGCCATAGCTAAAAATGTCCACCAAATACCCGTGTGACTTGGAATAAAGGCCGTGAAAGGTGAATGCTCGCCCTAATAGGCTTGAGGTTTGCTGGCCGATGTGAATGCGTGATATATTGTGTAAAAAATTCCATCTCACACGGCAGAAATTAATATGTAAAGCGCATTGAGCATATATATGATTATGCGCTATAGCAAATGTCCATTATTATTATTATTATTATTATTATTATTATTATTATTATTATTATTATTATTATTATTATTATTATTATTATTATACCTGGCCAGGTTTGTTTCTGTGACTGGTCGACAGACACATTTGCTTTTTTTTTGTTTTGCTTAGCGTACATGAAATTCTTTCTGTGTAAAATCTAGTTCTTTAACAGGCAACAAACCATGCAAAATTCAAGTAGCTGCATTCTAGCAGACGGTCTTTCTCATGTTTAGCACATAATCAGCAAACTCTCCTTTCCCAATGCAACGTCCATTTTATGCAATGTTGAAGTTAAGTTACCAGTCTGAAACATTTAGTTGTTGACTTTCTTCTGAAACAATCCTTGTTCTCCTATCACAGATTTATTGCAGTCTTCATCACGCGAATCACTACCCCAATATAAGTCAGACTTTCGAACAATACATAATAATAATACACAATCAAGCATGATACGTGACGTCATATGTAACATGGCACATTGACGTAGTGCCAAACATCCGGTTATCTCGTGACTACATGTCCATGGGTTTTTCACTTCGTGGATACATGCGCAAATGGATATGCGCACTAAACCGTCGTCTGCAATAGGCAACATGGACTATTCTGGTAATTGCTGCTGACAAAAACATGTTTTTAACACAGAATATTACATCAGAATAGCAATATAAACGCTATTGTGTTCTCAGCGTAGGGTTAATGTCTGTCATGCAATTTTAGAGACAATAACTCGTCGGCTACGTCTGGGGAAAAAACGAACACCATCATGTCTTTCACGCAACAGGGTCAGGAACATGACAGTTTTACGACGAAGACGAACGAGCCACGTCGTCAGTGCAGCCACAACACAACACAAGGCAACCAGAGAGGGGATAATGACTCGTTAATGTATACCTTAGATGTGCAATCCTTCCCGTTGTGCAATTAGCAATTGCTGTTACGCTATACGCTGTCGTCTTCTTCTTCTTCGTCTTCGTCTTCTTCTTCTGTTTGTTTGTTTTTTTGTTTGTTCTAGCTTCTTCTTCTTCTTCTTCTGTTTTTTCATTTAGTCAAGTTTTGACTCAACGTTTTAACATAGACGGGGAATCCAGACGAGGGTGGTGGTGTATGTGTGTGTGTGTGTGTGTGTGTGTGTGTGTGTGTGTGTGTGTGTGTGTGTGTGTGTGTGTGTATGTATGTAAGATGTGTCCATTTTCAGGAGATAAATATTGTGTTTCTGTATACCATTTATCACTGTATCCTGAATAAACTTTGCCACAAGTGAATGAAATACTACAAGTAGACATCACTGTTCATTGGCTCTATCGACGCCCGTTTTTAACCGCTTGCTTCCCTTTATATAATGAACCGTCCATAGATCGTCGTCCTCCCGAACTAACTCCTTAGTATGTCATCGAGAATAGAGGATTTTGGGTAGGGAAATCCTTTCATACCAATGATGTCAGCGCCTTTCGGCGATTGGTCAATGCACTTCGTAGCAATAATGTCGGTCACGCTTGAAATTATCGCTACTTGATATTGCTTTCCAAACTTTTACGAATTGACCGGGAGCATATATAGGGTCAGTTATTAACTGAACTTGCCTCGAACAGTGAGATAAAGAGAACAGTACACAAATACGAACCGAGAGGGACCGGCACGGTTGGCCTAGTGGTAAGGCGTCCGCCCCGTGATCGGGAGGTCGTGGGTTCGAACCCCGGCCGGGTCATACCTAAGACTTTAAAATTGGCAATCTAGTGGCTGCTCCGCCTGGCGTCTGGCATTATGGGGTTAGTGCTAGGACTGGTTGGTCCGGTGTCAGAATAATGTGACTGGTTGAGACATGAAGCCTGTGCTGCGACTTCTGTCTTGTGTGTGGCGCACGTTATATGTCAAAGCAGCACCGCCCTGATATGGCCCTTCGTGGTCGGCTGGGCGTTAAATGACAAACAAACAAACAAACGAACCGAGAGACTCGGAAACTCGAGTCGTCGCCACGCTCGAGAACTCAAGTGTAATATTTGAAGTTTAAATCTTCCTCGCCAACAGTGTGACAGAATAGCTCAGATGGTAAAGCGCCCGATTATTCGCTAGACCTTACTTTTGTGGTCCCGGGTTCGATCCGCTTCGACGGCAATTTTATTTTAGTTTTTTTCTGAACTCGTAAATTTTAATCGTAGTATTAATTTACCTATTTTCGTTAATTGTGATCACATTTTAAGAGTAAACATGACATAAGTATATATTTTCTAATTCAGAATTTGATGAAAAATACGATGCAATTAATTTTGAATCTCTTTGCAAAAATGTGATTCTAATGACAACTTTGATAAGAAAACTCATCAATTAATATTTAAGCTTCCAAGCTGAAATGCAAATCGTCGAAAACTGCTTGACCAACATTTCAACAAAATTGGTTGGAAAATGAGAGCGTGACAGTGCCGCCTCAACTTTCACAAAAAGCCGGATATGACGTCATCAAAGACATTTATTAAAAGCAAATGAAAAAAATTGGTGGGGATATCATACTCAGGAACTCTCATGTAGTTATCTTTGAATCGCTGTACACATACACACACACATACATACATTCATACACCACGACCCTCATCTCACTGGCTGGTCCGGTGTCAGAATAATGTGACTGGGTGAGACATGAAGCCTGTGCTGCGACTTCTGTCTTGTGTGTGGCGCACGTTAAATGTTAAAGCAGCACCGCCCTGATATCACCCTTCGTGGTGGACTGGGCGTTAAGCAAACAAACAAACAAACAAACAAAACACCCTTATCTCGATTCCCCCTCTATGTTAAAACATTTAGTCAAAACTTGACTAAATGAAAAAAGTTACATAATTGAGTACTTCCAGCGGGACAATTTCCCCAGAATTTCCCATTATATCTTTCGTTTTAGTAACCTCGGCTTTGGTGAAAACGTAAGAAAACGTACAAATCACAAATACAAGTCGACAAATGCTCGATCGCGAACCCGGGCACGTGGAATGTATGGTTGCAGTTCAAGTATTAGTTTTCACACGTTCAGGTCGTGAGTTTCCCTGGCGGGGTGGTAATACGTTTGCGTACAGATCTGGCGGTCTCGAGTTCTCAATTTTTCAACTTTTACTTCTTTTTCTAACTCTATTAATACTTGTATTTTTTGTCTTATTGATTATAGTGCGTGAGTGCCCTTGAACAGCTTTCCCACAATCCCGTATACTATTTTTAGTACGCCGGATATCCCCAAGGAAAGAAGAAGAACGTTACCCCAGTTTAAATATCTATTCCCGTTACGATAATTTTCAGAAAACACGAGCTAGATTTCCACTTTTTACATCGGCAGAATACGTGGCGGGATTTCAAACAGGCTGTCTTATTTTCAATACCACGACAGAAGCACGTACTGTTCGCTGCATGACCTTGTTCCATTCGCCGCAACTTCCGCATTCCTACTGCTAGAAATCATTCTGCACATCAGCAGTGATTATTGCCTGATCTTGTTGTTGTTCTTGTCGTTGTTGTTGCTGCTGCTCAGCGCTGCTGCTGCTGCAGTTGTTGCTTCTCCTGCTGCTGCTGCGGGGGTGGTTGTGGTGGTTTTAGTGGTGGTGCCAGTGTGTGTGTGTGTGTGTGTGTGTGTATGTGTGTGTGCAAAAGAGAGAGAGTGAGAGACAGAGACAGAGACACACAGACAGACAGACATGCACAGAGAGAGAAGCAGAGTCGTGAAGAGAGAGAGAAAGAGTGATATAGAAAGACTGATATTAAGAGTGGCTGGGGGGGGGGGGGGGGGGGGATGGGAGATGACGTCAAGGACTGACCTACACTAAATTCCGAGAAAAAAAAAGGACGACACAAACGAGGACATTTCGGCACATTTGCCACACACACAAACACACACACACACACACTTATATCCAGGGAATATATCTTCGACGTTTTCCAGTGTTAAGTTGTTGAGAAAAATGGACATGAACGACAATCATAATGTACACCCTGTATGTTGCCACATTTAAACACACCAATCTGTTACATTTAAGTTCAGAGTGTGTGACACTTAACGCTTCAAGAACATACAATATAAAAAGCATTTTTCAAATTATGATAAAAAAAAAACCACGCCAACATGTACAAATGCAGATCAGAATAGTAAGCAGGATGCAAAGTATAGTACAGCAAAGACATCATTCTAATATGACAAAATCGCCAAAATATAGTCATTCTATGAATTTCGTTTAATGCTATTTGCAATCTTTCCAATAAAATTATCAGCAATACATGTGTTGTTATCTGTATTAAATTCTCGACAGAGAGCAAACCGGAAGTTTTCACAGAAAAATTCAGGCGTTAAATTAAGCTTTCAATGTCATTCACGCAGTATAGGTGGGGTTTCAGGCCGCGTTCACTGCACAGAATTCTGTCCATGATTCTCAGCCCTAGTTTTTGTAAACCCGTAGCTCCGGATAGTCATACATAGACCACAGCCTTATTAACGCTCACATTCAATCAAACTTTGATTATGCGTCAACGTTATTGGATTGTGCGAGTGCAAAAACTCTTAAACCTTTATTTAGTTTACATAAAAGAGCACTCAAGGTTATCTTATCACAAGTCTTTGTTTCCAACGAAGATTATGAACTTTTAAACATCCATCCTCTTAAGTCAAGATTAATGTACAACAAGGGCGGTATGATGCACAAACTCATCATTGAAAGAGCGCTAGAGCCTCTTTCTTCTTAATTCACTTCACACAATTTGCGAGACCTCACACAAATGTATGCCCCTCTACCTCATTTTGATCGATCTTTTTAAATCTAGCCTGCTATTTTCGAGAACTAATTTTTGGAATTCCCTTCCAAGCGTTCCGCCAATGCCAAGACTTTTAAAGACAGATATTTTTCATTCCTTATTCATTCCTTATTCATGGTACATTTCGTTCTCACTTAGCATGAACATGTTAATACTTGTGATGCCTTGTTTGATTAAACCTAGCTTTCACACGTTTCCGTAGATAAACGTACTTCGTTGATTTTATGGCACGTCTTATGTAAATTTGTTATATGGTAATTACTTTATTCTATTCCTCAATTCCCGAAGAATTTTTTGTTTGCTTTTCTCTCAACTTTGTAAGTGCTTTTGCTTGTTCGAAATGTGTGTTCATTATGCACTGTTAATCATGTTTTATGTTTTTTTATGTGAATGTTTTTGCTAATTTGTATGGTTGCTTGTTTGTTTGTTTGTGTTTTTTTGTGTTGTTTGTTTTTTGTTTTGTTTTGTTATTTTAACATATTAAAAATCGTATTATCATTAGAATAGACCCTCTCATGGGCAAGGGCTGGATGTAAAAAAAAGCACCTGTTCGCTTTTGCCATTACCCTCGTTAATAAAAAAATGTGTCTTGTCTTGTCTTGTCCTCTCTCTCTCTCTCTCTCTCTCTCTCTCTCTCTCTCTCTCTCTCTCTCTCTCTCTCTCTCTATTCCCTGGTTTGTATATGGGCCAATGGCCACAAGTAAAATAAATCATCAAAAAGTCAAAAGGCAAAGTCCTCTCTCTCTCTCTCTCTCTCTCTCTCTCTCTCTCTCTCTCTCTCTCTCTCTCTATTCCCTGGTTTGTATAATGGGCCAATGGCCACAAGTAAAATAAATCATCAAAAAGTCAAAAGGCAAAGTCTTCTCTCTCTCTCTCTCTCTCTCTCTCTCTCTCTCTCACCCCGACCCCTCTCACCCATCCCACTTTATTTTGGAGTCAGACATGGACATTTAAGGCCTGGGTCTCAAACAAAGGCCTCTCGAAATTAACCTGACTGGGGGTGACAGCCACTCTAGTGTCGCTAACTGTCGTGCAAGCGCAGTCCACGGAACAGTACTCATGCGCATGTTTTCCAAAAATAGCGCCTTGCGTAAAGCGCTGTCCTCTTTTATCTCCCCTGACACGACGTCTCCGTTTGCCAGGTCGCAGTTGTTCCTCTTGCTTTCCTTGTTCCCTTCCCGGTCAGCGATGTCGTCGTATTCGTCGGAGGTGGTGCTAGCTGTTCTGGGACCTTTGCCTGTCTTACTGTCCCTGCTGTTGCTGATGTCGTCGACTTGCAGTGAATACAGCAACCTGAAATCATATTATTTGACAGTTGTCTTTTTCATCAGGTTTTTTTATTTTTTTTTATTTTTTTATTTATTTTTTTTTAATCGCGGCGGTTACCTGGAGTCAGTTCTGAGAATCAGTGACATGTGTATCTTAGTGAACGCAAGCACTAAACATGGATCAATACTAACCACTCCCACTTGGGACACTGCGGCGATCACTTGGACACACTGATTAAACAAGTCGCGTAAGGCGAAATTACTACATTTAGTCAAGCTGTGGAACTCACAGAATGAAACTAAACGTAGTCCGCCGCTAGTGCAAAAGGCAGTGAAAGTGACGAGCCTGTTTGGCGCGGTAGCGGTTGCGCTGTGCTTCATAGCACGCTTTACTGTACCTCTCTTCGTTTTAACTTTCTGAGCGTGTTTTTAATCCAAACATATCATATCTATATGTTTTTGAAATCAGGAACCGACAAGGAATAAGATGAAAGTGTTTTTAAATCGATTTCGGAAATTTAATTTTGATCATAATATTTATTTTTTTTAATTTTCAGAGCTTGTTTTTAATCCAAATATAACATATTTATATGTTTTTGGAATCAGAAAATGATGAAGGATAAGATGAACGTAAATTTGGATCGTTTTATAAAAAAATTTTTTTTTTTAACAATTTTCAGATTTTTAATGACCAAAGTCATTAATCAATTTTTAAGCCACCAAGCTGAACTGCAATACCGAAGTCCGGCCTTCGTCGAAGATTGCTTGGCCAAAATTTCAATCAATTTGATTGAAAAATGAGGGTGTGACAGTGCCGCCTCAAGTTTTACAAAAAGCCGGATATGACGTCATCAAAGACATTTATCGAAAAAAAGAAAAAAAACATCCGGGGATATCATACCCAGAAACTCTCATGTAAAATTTCATAAAGATCGGTCCAGTAGTTTACTCTGAATCGCTCTACACACACACACGCACACACACACACACACACACACACACACACACACACATACACACACACACACACATACACACATACACACATACACCATGACCCTCGTCTCGATTCCCCCTCTGTGTTAAAACATTTAGTCAAAACTTGTCTAAATGTAAAAACGACCACACATAAGTGAAGGAAAACGATGGAGTCAAAGGAAACAGCCCTATTATACCCACAATTCGTCAGTTCAAAATGAATGTCACAGAGTTAAATGGCACGAAGTTAGACACATATTTTTATTGCTTACTACAAGTGATATTTTCAGATGTTATATCTCAGTTCCATCCAAGGGAAAGCATTGGAAAATAAAAACGTGTCAGAAGTATTGAATGCCTTGTTGCAATCTAAAACAGAACCAATAATTTCAATGTTTACGGCAGTGCAAGTACTGTTCGTCTGAAATTTTCTCAACGCGCGAATAAAGCAAATACTACTTTTACCATTGCTACCAGTAGTACATCAATGTGTGCACACGTCCGTGCGTGAGTGTGTGTGTGTGTGTGTGTGTGTGTTGTGTGTTGTGTGTGTGTGTGTGTGTGTTTGTGCGTGCGTGCATACGTGGGTGCGTGCGAGCGTGCGTGTCTGTGTGTGTCTGAGTCTGCGTGTATGCACATGTGCGTATGCCTGTTCCCCCTACGGATAAACAGAAAACACAAATTCCTTATGCCGTAAATATACAAGTTGTCCATTCATCCTTGCTGGAATGTTTATGTGGACAGATCTCCAAATATGCATTTCACACATATAGGGCCAACACACAACCTTGTCCACCTTACCTGTCCCAGAAAAGAGAGTCACTGGACTCCAGGTAGGTGAAGGTCTTGCAGCAACGACGGAGAACGGGCGCCATGTCCGACTGGGGCACGCTCTCCAGCACCACCACCACAAGGTGACATCTCCGCTCTTCCATCGACTGGCGGTACGCCTGTTGAAGTTCCTCCATCGCCCATCTGCTCCTGCAAAGGATAAGAGGGAGGAGGTTCAGCTAATGTAATTGCTATTGTCGGTAAGCTCTCTCCATGCACTTACTTCCTCGCCAGGTTGCTCTGAACATCTGTAACGCATTTAAAAAGTGTGTGTGTACATATGTGATGAAATTGAAGAAGCAAGGGGTAAGGGGAGAGGTAGGAGGTTGTTGGGGAGAAAAAATGGCGAGGAGGGAGAGTTAACTGCTTACCGAATGATAATGAATTTTTGAGAGCTCCAGGAAACAGATACAGTTTTGTCTAATCTTGTCTGCATTTGTGATGATCGACGTAATTTTTACATTTAGTCAAGTTTTGACTAAATGTTTTAACGTAGAGGGGGAATCGAGACGAGGGTCGTGGTGTATGTGTGTGTGTGTGTGTGTGTGTGTGTGTGTGTGTGTGTGTGTGTGTGTGTGTGTGTGTGTGTGTGTGTGTGTGTGTGTGTGTGTCTGTGTCTGTGTCTGTGCGTGTGTGTGTGTAGAGCGATTCAGACTAAACTACTGGACCGATCTTTATGAAATTTTACATGAGAGTTCCTGGGAATGATATCCCCGGACGTTTTTTTCTTTTTTTCGATAAATGTCTTTGATGACGTCATATCCGGCTTTTTGTAAAAGTTGAGGCGGCACTGTCACACCCTCATTTTTCAATCAAATTGATTGAAATTTTGGCCAAGCAATCTTCGACGAAGGCCGGAATTCGGTATTGCATTTCAGCTTGGTGGCTTAAAAATTAATTAATGACTTTGGTCATTAAAAATCTGAAAATTGTAAAAAAAAAAAATTTTTATAAAACGATCCAAATTTACGTTCATCTTATTCTTCATCATTTCCTGATTCCAAAAACATATACATATGTTATATTTGGATTAAAAACAAGCTCTGAAAATTAAAAATATAAAAATTATGATCAAAATTAAATTTTCGAAATCAATTTAAAAACACTTTCATCTTATTCCTTGTCGGTTCCTGATTCCAAAAACATATAGATATGATATGTTTGGATTAAAAACACGCTCAGAAAGTTAAAACGAAGAGAGGTACAGTAAAGCGTGCTATGAAGCACAGCGCAACCGCTACCGCGCCAAACAGGCTCGTCACTTTCACTGCCTTTTGCACTAGCGGCGGACTACGTTCAGTTTCATTCTGTGAGTTCCACAGCTTGACTAAATGTAGTAATTTCGCCTTACGCGACTTGTTTAATGCTAGGAACGGCCGTAAAACATCACCCATAGGAGATCTGCTACAAGATTTAAATTCATATGCAAATCTCCTGTGAAGGTTAGCATCTCCACTAAAACCTTCAAATATTTGGTGGTCTATTATTTTGTTCTTTTCAAATACATTTTACTAAAAGTTTATTATCCTACGACTTGCGAGGCTGATAAACGAAAGATAAAGCATGCACTTACTTGACAAAGTTCTTGGACAGGACGATGATGGTGTGTCTGCTGGCGGCGATGCTGTCGATGATGTTGTCGATGATGGGTTTGCCCACGACGAAGTCTCGCTGGTGGATGCACAGCTTGACGGGCCCGCAGCCCCGCGCGTTGCTGGGTTCCTCCAGTCTCTTGAGCAGGGAGCCCAGAACCCAGTCGCTGTCCTCATGGGCATAGGAGACGAAGGCATCATAGGCCTTTTCTGGGGCGTCTGCAGAAGTATGGCTGGGGGGCCCGCAAGGCAGCACGATGTGAACCCGCGTGTACATCAAGATTCGCACCTGTAAGACATGTGAATGGTGATCGATGTGCAAATGGTGTGCCGAGAACTGAACAGACGTATTTGGTATATACACCGAGCAACAAAAGAAACGCGAAAACATTCTGCAATGTTTGATTGACAAAATCTCGAACAATTATAGAGTTAGAATTATCAAACCACAAAAGTTTGATGAAGGCATGTTTGACCTAGCTGTTGTGTGATTATTTTGATGCTGCGACTGTTTCAACACACGGGACAAGCAGGTTTAACGTTTACGACATTTTGGACGTCTTGCTCAGTCAGTCTTTATCGCGCTCTCTGGCCACAAATCGGACACTGGTGGCTTCCAATGATGTTCCTGGTAGTGTCAGTGGCTGTATTGAACCGATCTCGAAGACGTTGTGGCAGGAAATTGCGATCTTGTCTTATTGGGGTAATGCGAAAAATCCACCGCGTTGCATAACTGCAGTGCTTCCAATGTCAACAGAACATTGCTGAAGGTGATTCGGCTGTTGACATATGCACGTTTAAAGCACATGCCAGCGCTTCTGGATCATCCCCAGCTTTAAATCGACCTGGCATTGTGGTGGTGTCAATCTTGGCATCCTGGCTGTTTCAAAAGTGAGACTGGCAGCAAGCGTGCCATGGTCTCTTTTGGTTGCTAATGCATTAGTGAACACATCTCACACATCAGATTTCTCCTGCTCCACTTGCACGTGCTGCGAGCGCGCATTATGTGTTTAACGTTAAACCTGCTTGTCCCGTGTGTTAAAACAGTCACAGCATCAAAATAATCACACAAAAGCAAGGTCAAACATGCCTTCATCAAACTTTTGTGGTTTAATAATTCTAACTCTATAATTGTTAGATATTTTGTCAATCAAACAATGACGAATGTTTTTGCGCTTCTTTTGTTGCTCGGTATATATAGAAACAAAAGACGAATTGTTGTTTTGTCCTTAGTTAAGAGCTGATTTGATCGCACTAAAACGTTTAGAACAGGTTGAAATGATAAAGTCATTGCAATTCAATCAAGTTGGCGTTTTAATGAAACAGATCCTGTGATTGGTCAGAATGCCCCAACTCATTCAAAATTAGCGGTCATCAATATTGTCGATGTACACTGGTTAAAAAAGCCAATGACCACCTGCTGGCGGGGCGCATTGATACAACCTCAACTAGTCTCGGTTAGCTTTGAGGGTCATTTTACAAGTAGGAAATATGAAGGCCAACGAAATACTGAGACCATAAGTTATGCGAAGTGATGACGTCGAATACGTGACGTAAGTTGATACAATGAATTTTTCGGACTATGTCAGTCAATTCCAAAGATCGCTTTTGTGATAAAAAGAAATTGTTTAGAGTTTGCTGTCCAGAAACCCATCAAACAGGAAGGGAAAATGTATGTGAAAGAAAACAAAACAGGAGCAGAGTGATAAGATATTTCTCTGGGCTTGACCCTTGCAGGTAGGTGGACTGAAAGTAGTATGTGAACAGAACCGAACCAATTCTACCTGTTTACAACCGCATGGAAGCAGGAAAGAGGTCGTCGTCAGATTGAATTACAATAACATTGACATGGTTCCATTTGATACTTCGAGGTCTTCATCGTGGATTGACGCCCTCCCAAAGCCTAATTGAAGCCCGACGGGTCAATCCACGATGACGACCTCGAAGTTTCAAATGGAAGCATGTCAATGTTATTGTAATTCAATCTGACGACGACCTCTTTCCTGCTTCCATGCGGTTGTAAACAGGTAGAATTGGTTCGGTTCTGTTCACATACTACGATGTGTAGTTATCGACCGTGTACAATTTTGGAACAATGCTCATTCTTGTAAATCAACTTTCTTGTAAGGTGTGGCACAACTACATTGAAACAGGTATGTCGACCAAGTAAACAAACAGGGACGGAAATTAACTTCGGGGTCCAAAAAGGACAACAAAGGAAAAGGTTACAGGAGTCTCACCTCTTTGCGGTACTTGACAGCCACAATCAAAAGAACAAGTAGGATAACCACCACCACCACCAAAGCCGCCATGGCCGGTTTCAGATCCACCCCTGCCACAAAACAAGGCAGGTCACTGACGCTGAGCGAGCCAATCACATGCCCTTCAAGCTCTAGGGGCGTGGCGCACGTCATGATTGACAGATGACGTCGATACTGCGCCATGGCTGGCTTCACCCACCGGCTATCATTCTGCAAAGCCCTTAGCAGGTCGCTCATCTCGCAGTTGCAATCGATTGGGTTGTTGCGAATGTCGATCAAGAAGTCCGACACAGAAGCCCAGGCCTCAAACATGGCCATGTTGATTTCGGTGATGTTGTTGAACTGAAGAATTAGCGTAGTGTTAATGCCGTAGGAAGGATAGGGTGGGATGTTGCCAACCTGATATAGACAACAACAGAAAGTTCACGTTTGCAAACAAGACATTATTGATTATTCATGGCGACGGACAATTGCGCTTCTGACAAATTACCTTCAGTGCCACCATTGGTTCAAGTCAAGTGCTAATCGTGTACTTGTATATGAATAGTGTATAACTGTTTAAACAAACGTACAGATCAAAACAAAGGTGCGTGAAGCGATATCATAACATTTAGTCAATATGATAGGTTGAAACTAAAAGATCAACATTAAAAAACAAACATCACTGAGACTAAATGAAAAACCGAGATGGCTCACGCTCGGCTTCGTGTAAAAAGGAAAACAGGGTCTGGGGATATCATACCAAGAATTATCATATTCAGTTTAATGAAGATCGTTCCAATTCTTTTCTCGGAATCGCTCTACGAAATCACACATACACACATACATCACCACCAACCTCGTGTCTTCTTCTTCTTCTGCGTTCGTGGGCTGAAACTCCCCCGCACACTCGTGTTTTTGCACGAGTGGAATTTTACGTGTATGACCGTTTGTACCCCGCCATTAAGGCAGCCATACGCTGCTTTCGGAGGAAGCATGCTGGGTATTTTCGTGTTTCTATAACCCACCGAACTCTGACATGGATTACAGGATCTTTTCTGAGCGCACTTGGTCTTGTGCTTGCGTGTACACACGAAGGGGGATCAGCCATTAGCAGGTCTGCACATAAGTTGACCTGAGAGATCGGAAAAATCTCCACACTCAACCCACCAGGCGGCTGCGGCCAGGATTCGAGCCCTCGACCTTCCGATTAAGAGGCCGACGTCTTACCACCCCGCCACAGCGCCCGTCCGAACCTCGTATCGATTCCCAGTCTATGTTAAAACATTTAGTCCAAACTTGACTAAATGTAAAAACAATCTCAGATGTCTCACCTGATGGATTTTGTTGTGTGTGAGATCAATAACACCCAGCTTGGAGCCAGGGAATTTTTGCCTGCTTTCTCGTAGTTCTAGAGGAACCTCTGTCATGCCAATGGAGGAATAGTTCAGCAGTCTCAGATTGGGGAACGTAGCGTCCTTAACCATGAACTCAAAGTGGTTCCTGCTGGTGGTAGGACTGTGACTCTCGTCCTGAACCTGTGAAGGAGGAAGTCACACGATTTTAGGATGGCATAATACTACAACCATACTGAACAATTAATCCCACAACTAACAGTTACTACAATATCACTAAATCCAGAAACAAAGAGACTGCCAACGTTCCAAAATTCAGAATCAAAAAACAGAGTTTTTTGTTGTTGTTGTATTTTAGACACATTTATCAGTGATATTGTAAAAATCCAAAATCAAGAAAGATAAGTTGTTGGAACGTTGTTATTGACAAAATTACATTACATATTCGCTCGGCTTGCTGGCGAGTGGGCAAAAACAGAATTCCATCAAGATAAGTTTATTGTAATATTTGTTTGTCTGTTCACTTAAAAGACCGTTGGGTCGACATATTTGTGACTGTAACGTAATTTTGTCAATAACAACGTTCCAACAACTTACCTTTCTTGATTTTTGATTTTATAATATCACTGATAAATGTGTCTCAAATACAACAACAACAACAACAAACTCTAGTAGAAGCACAGGTTGTCCGTAAACCTATCTCAAATTCACCCGATGAATACATTTACCTGAAAACTATCACAGGCAGAAATGTGAACAACCCAAAATAAGTGTTCATCTTAATATCTGCTTTATTATTAATTGTCTGCTGCGTATCTTGTTCTTCAATTTCAAAGATCAATAGGACGAGGTCCTAGTTTTCTTAATGAAACATTCCATTACTTCAACATGCTGATTTTTTTTGTTAATCTCAAGCAGAACCGAAAAGAATAACCTTCAGCTTCTCACAGTAACAACGGTGGTTGATCTTGTCAACCTCCAGCACGACGTTAATAAAACATTCCATTACTTTCACATGCTGATGTTTGTTTATTAATCTCAAGCAGAGCCAAAAATCCTTACCTCTAGCTTCTCATAGTTACAATGGTTGTTGATCTTGTCGAGTATCAGTAGGAAGGTTAGGACTTTCTCTGCACCATTTTCGTGTTCGTCAAGAGCCAGCTGCTTAAGACTGCTCTCATCACTCACATTCCTGAGCCAATGATGAACAGAATGATGTTAGCAAGGTTAAGAACTGTGTGGCACGCACAACTTTCACCATAAGGTGAGCTAAAGAGTATACGTAGAAACAAGTTTGGGAACGCGTAAGAAGAACAGACGCCAGGAGATCTGCACTGCCATGCGGCCATGCAGATCAACGTTTACGCTTAAAACTGTTACGAGGTTTATCAAGTGTCACGCACATGTCTGCAAGCACTAGCACAATTACGAGATAAGTTTCAATCTCACACACACACTCACACAAATACACGCGCGCGCACAAGCACACACACACACACACACACACACACACACACACACACACACACACACACACACACACACACACACACCTGTAAATGTACGAGACCATAGTGCTGTCCTGTCCACACTCGTAGTGACTGGTAAAGTTGGCGATGTTGTTCATGACGTTTTCCATGTGTGCGGGGTTGTTGATCCAGACGCTGTTGCGAATGTCTACCACTCTCAGCCAGTCTCCCAGGTTCTGGGCAGGGGTGGCGAAATCGCCGTACTTGTCCAGCATGCGACAGTTGTACACGGTCAGCTTGACCAGTCCTGGGGACCTCCATGGAAACGGTAGGCTGACCGATCCTCCGTCCTCGCACTGTAGGTTGACTGCCACCTGGCAATTACAGAGAACTTTGGCTTGTTTGTCATTGGTTTGTTTGTCATTGATTTGTTTGTCATTGGTTTGTTTGTCATTGGTTTGTTTGTCATTGGTTTGTTCACGTGTTGCTGAGTGGTTGGGTTGTTCATACATTTATTCATTTGTGTATTTTTCATTTAGTTATACATGTATTTGTTTGTTTGTCTGCCTATGTGTCTGTTTCTCTGGCTTTCTGTCTGTCTGTCTGTCTGTGTGTGTTTCTGTTTGTTTGTTTGTTTGTTTGTTTGTTTGTTTGTTTGTTTGTTCATTTGTTCTTAGTTGAACTGACCTCTAGTCCAGTCGACTCCACCAATGAAGTGAGGGACGACCGAAGATCCACCAATCGCCACTGCGCTTCGTCGCCGGCTTTGACGTCACAAGTAATGGTGGCATTGACGTCAGGGTCTGCTTGATGATCCACAGTGCACATGCTGGACCAGTCGCGGGGGAGGTAGTTCCACAGATTGAGTTCTGTAGTTATTGGATCATAGTCCATCGCAGCTGAAGGAGTATCGTTGACTGTTGCTGTTGTGGGTGAGAGTGTGGAAAAGAAACTAGGCAAATGCAAGGTCGGAGTGACATCTGTGCTGATTGGCGAGCAAGTGCACTCACCGATGAACACAGCGAAAACGATGATCACAGATGCAAAAGTGGCCGCAGCCATTGTGATGTTCGTGAAGATACTCTTGAAGAATAGACCAGATCTGAGTAGAGTTCTGTTCGAATGATGTACACGCTTTTTACTAGTATGGGTAAAAAAAACCACACATACAAAAACCAACAGAGGCTCAGATTTGACAAATGTCGGTCAAAACCTATTCCTGCGAATATTCCTATTCCTGTCACACAGATTCACCCAATGACAACTACGCCGCGCTCATCCCACCTACATACTTATAAAATAAATAAATTGCTCTCTAAAGCCTACCCGGCATTGCACTTGTTTCAAGGCCCGAAATACGATGTGGCAACGTAGGTCACGTGATGCAGTGGCACAACAGGATGTGTCCGTGTCGACTCAGTAGGGCTGTAACTGTCAAATCATCAGTGCAGATATTTAACGCGTTTTTGGCTCACGTAAGTGTAGCCTATGCGATGCTAACTTTTGTCTGTCTGTGCGTGCGTGCGTGCGTGCGTGCGTGCGTGTGTGCGTGCGTGCGTATGTATGTATGTCTGTGGTAGAAACTTTAACATTTGACTGAACACCGAAATACTAATTTTACCTGGTTATTATTCAAGCAACAGCTTCAAAGTATTGAAGCAATGATCAACATTTCGTCGGCACGTATGTAGTTAAAGTGTGTATCCAAAGAAAACGGGTGGTGGGGTTTTTTTTTTTGGGGGGGGGGGGTAAAAACAGCTGACTGGTTTGTGTCGTGTGTGGTATGTAGACCAGGTCAGGGGTCAAGGTTAGGTCAGATCGCGTGAAGGATTGTGGTATAGATACAGTTATCACCGAGCTGCAGTTCGCCGATTCGGAGAAGACGATTACCCCATTGTTCGGTTTCGTAGCTCCAGAAAAATAGATAAAAAAGATGCCAAAGGAGATTTCCTACAGGTTAATCTGCACAGCGTGTTTCCAGTGTCTGCGCGAGGAAGCGCTGTCGAAAGCGCAGTGTCGATCTGGCCACCTGGCAGTCGTGTCCCCGTAAGTAGGCTACAGACAGACACTAGATCTAGTGTCTGTCTCGCACTCTTGCACCGTGTCAGCTATGCTTACTGTGTTTGTGTATGTGTGACGAAGTGATTGAGTTTGTGTTATTGTTTGTCGATTTCTTACGTGAGCCTTGAAGGCTTCGCCTCTTGTCTTGTTTTGTGTCGCAACCCGACGAAGCATATCGCCTAAAAGTCAGCGCCACTGCTTGGGTTTATTTGTTTGCTGATTTGGAAAAAAAAATCATTCTACGGTAGGCGCGTACTGTTGTCAGTTCTGCATTCAGTTTATAAAGTCGTCCGTGTGTGTGTTTCCTGGCAATTGAATAAAATGAAATTGGTTAGTTTGGACGTGGTTCATAGGGGTCCTGATTTTGCCAATATGGTCCGATGATTTGACATTTACAGCCCTAGTCGACACGGATACACCCTGCTATATTGCTATTCTGATAGACACGTGGGGGAATTCAAGTGCTGTGATTGGATGGTCTCACACATCCCTATTCCGATTATTGGTCCATATTCTCACGGAAGTTGGCGAATATCCTTTGGACATTCGTAATGAAAAAAAGACGCATGGCTCCGGTTTCTTCGACGTGTATGAAATACACGCATACTTGGGCAGGTTTGTTTTTGTGACTGGTCGACAGACGATGCCGTTTGCTTTTTTTGTTTTGCTTACCGTACACGATGAAATACATTCCGTGAAAAATCCAGTTCTTTAACAGGCAACAAATCTCGCAAAATTCAAGCAGATGGTCTTTCCAATGTTTATCACATAATCAGCAAACTCTCCTTTCCCGATGCAACGTCCATTGTATGCAATGTTTTCCTCCGAAAACGTCGTATAGCTGCCTAAATGGCGGGGTAAAAACGGTCATACACGTAAAAATCCACTCGTGCAAAAACACGAGTGTACGTGGGAGTTTCAGCCCACGAATGCAGAAGAACAAGAAGTATGCAATGTTGAAGTGAAGTTACTGGTCTGAAACATTTAGTTAAGCGCAGGGATTTATTTTTATATTTTATTTTTTATTTTTATTTTATGCAATTTATATCGCGCACATATTCAAGGCGCAGGGATTTATTTATGCCGTGTGAGATGGAATTGTTTTTACACAATACATCACGCATTCACATCGGCCAGCAGATCGCAGCCATTTCGGCGCATATCCTACTTTTCACGGCCTATTATTCCAAGTCACACGGGTATTTTGGTGGACATTTTTATCTATGCCTATACAATTTTGCCAGGAAAGACCCTTTTGTCAATCGTGGGATCTTTAACGTGCACACCCCAATGTAGTGTACACGAAGGGACCTCGGTTTTTCGTCTCATCCGAAAGACTAGCACTTGAACCCACCACCTAGGTTAGGAAAGGGGGGAGAAAATTGCTAACGCCCTGACCCAGGGTCGAACTCGCAACCTCTCGCTTCCGAGCGCAAGTGCGTTACCACTCGGCCACCCAGTCCTTGATTTCCGTGGATACATGCGCAAAGGGATATGCGCACTAAACTGTCGTCCGCAATGGGCAACATGGACCATTATGGTAGTTGTAGCTGACAAAAACATGTTTTCAACACAGAATATTATGTCAGAATAGCGAAATAAACGCTATTGTCATCATTTTCACGAGTTTTCATTCACAAACACCTGGTAAATAAATCTCATGTTCCCCATGCAATAACTCGAGGTTGTGAATGGGTTTGAGCTTTCATGTGAAACGTGGATTGTCAAAGTAAAAGCCAATCAGGCTGATTGTTTGATGTGTGGAACCATCGTGGCTTTGGATTTGTGTTTCCGAGGACAACGATTGTAAGCATTCACTCTCAAAGACCCAATCAATGTTGATAATTTCCGCGGCGACTCATGGTCAATTTGCAACTTATCTCTGTAATCGCAAAATCCACAACGAAAAGTCATAAACACTTAAAAGAAAAGAAATATGCTCAACACTTACTGAATTCACAGGTATGATCGCAGCTCTGTATATTTTCAGACTGGAAGAAAAGCGTCAACAAGCTACGTTTGACGTCACATACAAGTTTGACGTGTTATCTCGTGCTACTGTGATGATGCTTTGTGACCCGGAGTTGGATTCTAAAAATTCGTCTCCCTGTGGGTTATTGTGCATTTTGTTGCAAACCAAAATGATGACAAAAACGATGTTTGGTAGCTTGTTGTCAGACCAGCACTTTGTTGTTGGTCCTCGGGGAGCATATCGCCTTTTGTCTCATATTTATCAACCGCGGCCTTCGGCCGACAGACAGACAGAGACAGAGTGATGAGAATCAAAGTGCGTACTCATTCTGTGTTTATCTGAACGACGAATGCACGAGAATATTCTCTTGGTGTGCAAATGTGGCGGCACCGTGCTTTGTTCTTTTTTTTTTATTTTTTTTTTTTTAGAATAAAAGTAGTCGTTTTAAAATGTACCTGTTTGTACAGCGAAGAACAGTCGAGATAACTATAGTTATTGTAGCGATATTGGAAGAATACTCACGTCAACATATGCCGAATGGCACAAACAGGATGTTTACATTCGAACGCCTTCGAAGATTTTCCATTCGTTCCATTTGTGACTATTTTAATAGATTGTAGCGATGTCGGAAGAATACTCACGTCAACATGCCGAATGGCACAAACAGGATGTTTACATTCGAATGCCTTCGAAGATTTTCCATTCGTTCCATTTGTGACTATTTTAATAGATTGTAGCGATGTCGGAAGAATATTCTGGAATATTACGTGAACATGCCCAAAGACACAAACAGGATGTTTACATTCGAACGCCTTCTGAGATTTTCCATTCGTTCCATTTGTGACGTAGAGGTTTTCCCGGTAGCTCTCTTTCTTACTTTGAAGTTGCGTCCCGAATATTCTTTTTGAGAGAGTAGGCTATATAAACGAGTGAAAGCCAGGTGTTTCAATATATGTGCGAAATGAACTTCAATGCTCATTGCACAAATTGTTGTTGATACTCAGTTATCAAAATGCCAAGCCATGGATAATTTTCAAACTCTGCAATTTCTCGACATTTCTTTACATTTGCACGGTTTGTGTCCGCCAATGTGTGAATGATTCATCGCCCCAAGAAGTACTCTGTATGTATGCTTTCCCATGTAGGTATTTCGAATATGTATTTTGACCGTGAAGGCATGCATTTCTGCGATTTTAGCTCTTACGTTTAATTTCTCGATTCTTTCTAATGAGTGTGTGTCCCTGTCCATGCATCTCAGCCACGGTGAGTGTGTGTGAATGTGTATTTGTATGTCTCCATGCGTGTCAGTCACGGTGTGTGTGTGTGTGAATATCTGCGTATAAATGTGTTACGTTAATCGGTTGTATTCTTATCCATGTATGTAGTTTAAATTTGTATTTTGACTGAGAATACATGCATTTCTGCCATTTTAACTCTTACGTATAATTTGTGGATTCTTTCTAATGACTGTGTACCTGCGTCCATGCATCTCAGCCACGGTGAGTGTGTGTCAATGAGTATTTGTACGTCTCCATGGTGTCAGTCACGGTGTCTGTGTGTGAATATCTGTGTATACATGTGTTAAATTAATTGGTTCTATTTTTATCCATCTATATATTTTGAATATGTATTTTGACTGTCAATGCATGCATTTAAGCGTTTTAAACTCTTACGTACAAATTGTGGATTCTTTCTAATAAGTGTGTACCTGCGGCCAGGCATCTCAGCCACGATGACTGTGTGTGAATGTGTATTTGTACGTCTCCATGCGTGTCAGCCACCGTATGTATGTGCGTGTGAATGTCTGCGTATAAATGCTTCTCTTTACATCACTTAATAAATTTTCTTTTTAAACATACACTTTTGAACCGAACTCAGAATGTTTTATTACCTGCGCGCGTGTGTGTGTGTGTGTGTGTGTGTGTGTGTGTGTGTGTGTGTGTGTGTGTTTGAGAGACGCACACAGACAGCCATAGACAGACAGAAGAGCCCGGGCGAAGCCGGGTCTCTCACGCTAGTTTATTGTATAAGTATGCAGGCGGGATGAGTGCAGCGTAGTTTTCAATGCACAATTACCACAGCATAATATACTCACTGTGAAATAATTCGACTGAATCTGCTTCAGTCTTGTCGTGTGATACGGCACAGCGCTCCTTCACTTAGAGGGCCCAGTTCTGCATTGTTCAATAGACGAGTTTTGGAAATAACTCTGTCGGCTTTGTATGGGTTAAGGGAGAGTGACATTTTCTTGCAAAACCTCGTACACATTATCTACATTTCTGAAAGAAGGGATTATTTGACATGACAAACAAGAGAAAGAACGAAGTTAGTGAATGATGGAGTGTATACGGGGCCCCGGGAGGGTCAGGGAGAGAGAAAGAGAGAGAGGTAGAGAGAGAGGGAGAGAGAGAGAGAGAAGTAGAGGGAGAGAGAGAGGTGGAACGTGAGGGAGAGGGAGGGATAAAGAGAGATAGATAGATAGAGAGAGGGAGAGCGAGATAGAGAGAGAGAAAGAGAGGGAACGGAGAGAGAGGGGGATAGATAGAGAGGGTGGGAGAGAGAGAATGAGAGGGAGAGTGAGGGAGAAAGAGATAGAAATATTATATAGAGAGGGAAGGGAGTCGGGGAGGGAGGGAGAGACTGAGAGAGAAAAAAGGAACGAGAGAGAGAGAGAAAGAGAGAGAGAGAGAGAGAGAGAGAGAAAGACAGACAGACAGACAGACAGAGACAGAGACCGAGAGAGACAGAGGAGAACGAGAATATTCTCTTGGTGTGCAAATGTGGCGGCACCGTGCTTTGTTCTTTTTTTTTTTATTTTTTTTTATTTTTTTTTTTTTTAGAATAAAAGTAGTCGTTTAAAAATGTACCTGTTTGTACAGCGAAGAACAGTCGAGATAACTATAGTTATTGTAGCGATATCGGAAGAATACTCACGTCAACATGCCGAATGGCACAAACAGGATGTTTACATTCGAACGCCTTCGAAGATTTTCCATTCGTTCCATTTGTGACTATTTTAATAGATTGTAGCGATGTCGGAAGAATACTCACGTCAACATGCCGAATGGCACAAACAGGATGTTTACATTCGAACGGCTTCGAAGATTTTCCATTCGTTCCATTTGTGACTATTTTAATAGATTGTAGCGATGTCGGAAGAATATTCTGGAATATTACGTGAACATGCCCAAAGACACAAACAGGATGTTTACATTCGAACGCCTTCTGAGATTTTCCATTCGTTCCATTTGTGACGTAGAGGTTTTCCCGGTAGCTCTCTTTCTTACTTTGACGTTGCGTCCCGAATATTCTTTTTGAGAGAGTATATAAACGAGTGAAAGCCAGGTGTTTCAATATATGTGCGAAATGAACTTCAATGCTCATTGCACAAATTGTTGTTGATACTCAGTTATCAAAATGCCAAGCCATGGATAATTTTCAAACTCTGCAATTTCTCGACATTTCTTTACATTTGCACGGTTTGTGTCCGCCAATGTGTGAATGATTCATCGCCCCAAGAAGTACTCTGTATGTATGCTTTCCCATGTAGGTATTTCGAATATGTATTTTGACCGTGAAGGCATGCATTTCTGCGATTTTAGCTCTTACGTTTAATTTCTCGATTCTTTCTAATGAGTGTGTATCCCTGTCCATGCATCTCAGCCACGGTGAGTGTGTGTGAATGTGTATTTGTATGTCTCCATGCGTGTCAGTCACGGTGTGTGTGTGTGAATATCTGCGTATAAATGTGTTAAATTAATCGGTTGTATTCTTATCCATGTATGTAGTTTAAATTTGTATTTTGACTGAGAATACATGCATTTCTGCCATTTTAACTCTTACGTATAATTTGTGGATTCTTTCTAATGACTGTGTACCTGCGTCCATGCATCTCAGCCACGGTGAGTGTGTGTCAATGAGTATTTGTACGTCTCCATGGGTGTCAGTCACGGTGTCTGTGTGTGAATATCTGTGTATACATGTGTTAAATTAATTGGTTCTATTTTTATCCATCTATATATTTTGAATATGTATTTTGACTGTCAATGCATGCATTTAAGCGTTTTAAACTCTTACGTACAAATTGTGGATTCTTTCTAATAAGTGTGTACCTGCGGCCAGGCATCTCAGCCACGATGACTGTGTGTGAATGTGTATTTGTACGTCTCCATGCGTGTCAGCCACCGTATGTGCGTGTGAATGTCTGCGTATAAATGCTTCTCTTTACATCACTTAATAAATTTTCTTTTTAAACATACACTTTTGAACCGAACTCAGAATGTTTTATTACCTGCGTGTGTGTGTGTGTGTGTGTGTGTGTGTGTGTGTGTGTGTGTGTGTGTTTGAGAGACGCACACAGACAGCCATAGACAGACAGAAGAGCCCGGGCGAAGCCGGGTCTCTCACGCTAGTTTATTGTATAAGTATGTAGGCGGGATGAGTGCAGCGTAGTTTTCAATGCACAATTACCACAGCATAATATACTCACTGTGAAATAATTCGACTGAATCTGCTTCAGTCTTGTCGTGTGATACGGCACAGCGCTCCTTCACTTAGAGGGCCCAGTTCTGCATTGTTCAATAGACGAGTTTTGGAAATACAGTACCTCTGTCGGCTTTGTATGGGTTAAGGGAGAGTGACCTTTTCTTGCAAAACCTCGTACAAACATCTGGGCTACATTTCTGAAAGAAAGGATTATTTGACATGACAAACAAGAGAAAGAACGAAGTTAGTGAATGATGGAGTGTATACGGGGCCCCGGGAGGGTCAGAGAGAGAGAGAGAGAGAGAGAGAGGGGGGGGGGGAGAGAGAGAGAGAGAAGTAGAGGGAGAGGGAGAGAGAGAGAGAGAGGGAGAGAGAGAGGTGGAACGTGAGGGAGAGGGAGGGAGAAAGAGAGATAGATAGATAGAGAGAGGGAGAGCGAGATAGAGAGAGAGAAAGAGAGAGGGAGGGAGAGAGAAGGGGATAGATAGAGAGGGTGGGAGAGAGAGAAAGAGAGGGAGAGTGAGGGAGAAAGAGATAGAAATATTATAGAGAGAGGGAAGGGAGTCGGGGAGGGAGGGAGAGACTGAGAGAGAAAAAAGGAACGAGAGAGAGAGAGAGACAGACAGACAGACAGACAGAGACAGAGACCGAGAGAGACAGAGGAGAGAGACAGTCAGAACAGAGACCGATAGAGGGGGTGAGAGACCGAGATAGGGAGACATAGACACAGAAGCAGACAGGCGTGCTTTATACTGAGTTCTGTGGTCAATAAAAGATAGAAACAGACAGAGAGACAGAAAGACTGACAGACAGACAGACAGACAGAAATGTCCTCTTTATGTCAGAGAAATACTCCGCTGACTTCACTTACGAGCTTGGGGTGATGCAGCACGTATAACCTATACTGTTCAAAAAAAGAAACGCATAGTTGCTACTTGCCAAATTTGTTTTATTTTTCGAAAAAATTAACAGAAAATCCAATATTTAGATTATTTGTTTGAAATTTGGTATGGACACAGTTGAATGCACACACAGTTCATTTGCATCTTCAAATCAATCAGTCAATCAATACGATTGGGTGCCGAGGCTGTCAAGTCAGTAGGGGGTGTGACTGCCTTGAGCAGCAACAACTGCCCGGCACCTTCTGGGCATGGACTGGATCAGATGCCGGATATCTTGCTGTGGGATGGTGTCCCACTCCTCCTGAAGTGCCTGCAATAGATCGCGGTGATTTGCCGGCGCTTCTTCTCGCCTGCGCACACGTCTGTCCAATTCATCCCAGAGGTGTTCTATCGGGTTCATGTCTGGCGACATGGATGGCCAGGGAAGCACCTGGACATGGTGGTGGGAACTGGGTGGTGAGTCGTGCTGTGTGCGGGCGAGCGTTGTCCTGCTGGAATATGGCATCCTGGTCAGCCAGAAGAGGAAGGGCGTGTGGGCGCAGAATTTCCTCCACGTATCGCTGGGCAGTTATGCGCCCTTGGACGTGCACCAGGGTGCTCCTTCCAGCGGTATTGATCGCCCCCCACACCATGACGCCTCCACCACCATGAACGGGTGCCTCATCCACACAGTTGGGCGCGTAACGTTCGTTTACTCTCCGGTAGACCCTCCTCCGACCATCATGTCGCTGGAGCAGGAAGTAGGACTCGTCGCTGAACCACACGTGTCTCCAGTGATTCCGGACGGTCCAGCGAAGGTGCTGGTTGCCCCACTGCACTCGGTTCTGGCGATGGCGGCGGGTGAGGACAGCTCCTCTGTGAGGTCTGCGAGCTCTCAAACCAGCTTCATGCAGGCGGTTCCGCACGGTCTGGTCCGATAATCGGTGTGGCCCGGGGAGAGCCTGGACAGAAGATGAGGCCGACAGGAAACGATTCCGGAGGTGGCGGAGCCGTATGAAGCGGTCGTGAGCAGCAGTTGTCGCCCTTGGTCTTCCCGCTCGTGGCAAGTCAGCAACGGAGCCAGTGGCTTGAAACCTGACCCACAGTCTACTGATGGTGCTCTGGGACACGTGGAAGTGCCTGGCGATTGCACTTTGACTTTGGCCTGCTTGTAAACGACCCAATGCAATTTGGCGGTCTTCTCTGCTCAATCGGGCCATCTTTCGTCGCTGAATTGTCGTCTGATTTCTTTGTGGCGAACAATCCGCTTTTATGGGTTTTGGAAGACATGGTGAGAGCTCAATATTCCCCGAGTTTCACGAGATTACACTGAAGCATGACGAGTGGTCATGCCAAATGAGCAATTTTGACATTGTAGCCACTAATAACGCATGCGTCACGTGCAGAGCTCACTTGTGGCGATGGACGAAAGGTTAACGACCAGATAAACATTTTCTGCAGTTTGGTGGATATCCTTGTAGCCATATAACTAAATTAACCAAATATTACAAGCTATGCGTTTCTTTTTTTGAACAGTATAGTACACATGTGACACGCAGGGACCCGATGAAGGACAGGGGTAGAGGGAGGGATGGGGGCCGGGCGTAAAAGCGAGGAGAGGGCGGGGTGGGGGTGGGGGTGGGGGGGGGGGGGGGATGTACGTTAAATCAATTGAGAGGAGGTGTCGAAAAAATGTGATGGGAAAAATGAGCGAAATGTTTGATGTTCAGCAGGCAGCTTTTCACACCAGAGAAATATTCATAAAATGTGTTTTTATACGACTTGGGCACAGCAAGACTAAACCATAAAAGTGCAAGAGAAGGTTCTTTGTATACAAATCCCCAAAATAAAAATAAAAATCGCAAAAGCTTATTGCTTTGATTATGCAGTTTGCCAGTCAAGCGAAAACAAGCGTATATATTACTCAAACAATGAAACTCTTGTCAAAGCATTGCATAGAACATTCAGAGAGTTCACACGGAATATTGACGGGTATCGGAAAAGCGAGGAGGATTCGGGGGTGGGGCGGTTGCAGAATCATCAACTGTAACTGATCCAAAGTATCTTCGCCGCTCATACCTTTTAGATGTAGGTAAGTTAAAATCAAAAATGGAACAGAAAAGCAAAAACGAAGAAAGGTTTCTTCCAACTTACCAACCCTTTTTATATTTAGTCAAGTTTTGACTAAATATTTTAACATCGAGGGGGAATCGAAACGAGGGTCGTGGTGTATGTGCGTGTGTGCGTGCGTGTGTGTGTGCGTGCGTGTGTGCGTGTGTGTGTGTGTGTGTAGAGCGATTCAGACTAAACTACTGGACCGATCTTTATGAAATTTGACATGAGAGTTCCTGGGTATGAAATCCCCGAACGTTTTTTTCATTTTTTTGATAAATGTCTTTGATGACGTTATATCCGGCTTTTCGTGAAAGTTGAGGCGGCACTGTCACGCCCTCATTTTTCAACCAAATTGGTAGACATTTTGGTCAAGTAATTTTCGACGAAGCCCGGACTTCGGTATTGCATTTCAGCTTGGTGGCTTAAAAATTAATTAATGACTTTGGTCCTTAAAAATCTGAAAATTGTAAAAAAAAATAAAAATTTATAAAACGATCCAAATTTACGTTTATCTTATTCTCCATCATTTGCTGATTCCAAAAACATATAAATATGTTATATTCGGATTAAAAACAAGCTCTGAAAATTAAATATATAAAAATTATTATCAACATTTTTTTTTCGAAATCAATTTAAAAACACTTTCATCTTATTCCTTGTCGGTTCCTGATTCCAAAAATATATAGATATGATATGTTTGGATTAAAAACACGCTCAGAAAGTTAAAACGAAGAGAGGTACAGAAAAGCGTGCTATCCTTCTCAGCGCAACGAATACCCCGCTCTTCTTGTCAATTCCACGGGCACTGCCTTTGCCACGGGCGGTGGAGTGACGATGCCACGAGTATACGGTCTTGCTGCGTTGCGTTGCGTTCAGTTTCATTCTGTGAGTTTGACAGCTACTTGACTAAATATTGTATTTTCGCCTTACGCGACTTGTTTCTGTTAAATTAAACCTCAAATTAATTGGGCGAAGTTTTCTTTGCGAAGCTGCTTTTACGAAGTTTTGGCCCTGAATTTTCGGTAAAAATACATTGCGAATAACTTCTTCGCAAAGTAAACTAAGGCATGTTCAACTAGACATTGATTGATAATTTTTTTTTTATATGAGTGTAGGGTGGGGTTTCTTCAGAGGGCGTGTTTGTGTGTGTGTGTGTGTGTAGGGAGGGGGGGGGGGGTGCGTTTATTTTGTCGTTTCAGCGCAATAGCATTGACTACGCGCGCCTGTCCTCCATTTGTTGCTGCCAGTACTTGGCCTTTTCATTTAATTGTTGTCGTTTCTTTTGTTCTTCTGTGTTGTTTTTGTTTTTATTGTTGTTGTTGTTGTTGTTGTTTTTGTTGTCGTTGTTGTTGTTTTCGTCGTCAACGTATTTGTGTCGTTGTTGTGCTGTTACAATTGTTGTTGTGTGTTGCGAGTACAAAAGTACGCTGGCAATATTTAAATCCCGCAATAGTTAGGGTCCTCTTCAATCCAAACAAGTCAATGGACCGTAACAAGATCTTCACTTACGATCAGGGAATGAAGTGGACCATTCCGGTCAAGCTAACGTACAGGCGTGTTGAGTGGGGTCAAGAAGGGTTCCATGACTTGGGCGAAGTGTTCCCAAACTTCCATTTACAAAACTAAACTGTGCTCTGATATCTGTTGTATCTATATTACTTTCCAGACACTCAGAGGTTCGTTATCAGATGACAAAACCAGCCAAAACATTTGAAAATAAAATAGCGCAGCTGGAGGAGGCGATGGAAAGAGGAATTATTGAGGATAGTGGTAAGTGCTGTTCAATAAAGAACTTGTACAGATTATTAAAACGAACTGTATAATGAGGACAGGCCCCTAATATGGACAACTGTTTGTTTCATGTCGATAACTGGCTTGTTTTCTTACCAAGAATTCATTTTGTGCTTGGTGATAGTTATTCTCCCTTTAGTTTAACCGTTAGGCCTAATTAGAGCGAACTAGCTTTGATAGACATTTAGCGAATAAATAAATACAAACAAAAATCACAACTGGTCCATATCAGGCGCCTGGATGCCTGGTATAGACCAGTCAAGAGACCATCACGAATCATTGTAAAAAGCCCCCCTATACGTACGTCAAAATGACATGAGACAACTAGTTTGCGAGTCAGACTAATTCAAATATGAGTCGGATTTATTTGTTTTGGTTCGATGAGAACATTATTTAAAGCACAACAAGAAAGTAAAGAAACCTATCAAAAACAGAGAGAAAATAAGTGAAAATATCAACTTTCCCGCAAAGAAGACTGTTTGATATAATTGTGTGTTGATAGCTTCAGGGCTAGTTCACTGTAATAGGTTATTTTCAGCAAGCTTCTTAATGCATGACTGAAACCGGTCTTTATCTTTTCTTGTCTTTTCTTTGTACACACACATACTTCAGTTAATTTGTTTTAATTGATTTTGTGTGTGTGTGTGTGTGTGTGTGTGTGTGTGTGTGTGTGTGTGTGTGTGTGTGTGTGTGTGTGTGTGTGTGTGTGTGTGCGAGACTGAGAAAGACGGGTTTGTTTGTTTGTTTGTTTGCTTAACGCCCAGTCCACCACGAAGGGTGATATCAGGGCGGTGCTGCTTTGACATTTAACGTGCGCCACACACAAGACAGAAGTCGCAGCACAGGCTTCATGTCTCACCAAGTAGCATTATTCTGACACCGGACCAACCAGTGAGAAAGGCGGGTCCAACACAACTAAAATGTAAGAATAAACAGTCTTTGCTGTCATATATAGCAAATGTTGTGTTTTAAACAGCTGTTTCTGTGGACAAAAACCAGTCCGTATTAAGCGTATACCATTTAGAGTGAACGCTGCCAGAAGTGTAAAAGGTCGCTGTGTGTGCGTCCCTAACTGTTCAGTTGACATGTGCAAGCCGTTATTCAGAGAGGCCGGGTAAATGCGGCGAATGAAATTGTTTTGAGAGCTCTAGCACCGTTGGTTTGTCAAAACAGAATTAAGGCGGTTCATATTAGGGGTCCTTGCCCTATATACTTTGGACAGAGTAAAATATTGTACGTCCCTTCCATGGCTAAAAAGTATGGCCCCCTCTCAGCACCAGTACAAACTTGACTAACTCCCTCTTTCCCCCCCCCCCCTCCCCCCTCCAAAAAAAGAGAGAAAAAAGGAAAGGGACAAACAAGAGACAAATACATATATATATATAGAGCATTCTTTCTTTCTTTCTTTATTTGGTGTTTAACGTCGTTTTCAACCATTCAATGTTATATCGCGACGGGGGAAGGGGGGAGATGGGATAGGGGAAAGGGGGGAGATGGGATTGAGCCACTTGTTAATTGTTTCTTGTTCACAAAAGCACTAATCAAAAAATTGCTCCAGGGGCTTCCAACGTAGTACAATATATGACCTTACTGGGAGAATGCAAGTTTCCAGTACAAAGGACGTAACATTTCTTACATACTGCTTGACTAAAATCTTTACAAACATTGACTATATTCTATACAAGAAACACTTAACAAGGGTAAAAGGAGAAACAGAACCTGTTAGTCGCCTCTTACGACATGCTGGGGAGCATCGGGTAAATTCTTTCTCGTCCCAACCAATATGGGACTCCCCCTAACCCGCGGGGGGTAAAGAGAGCATTGTAATCTGAAAAAACAAATATTGCAATAAAAAGATTAACCTACAACTCCCGTCGGCAATCTACTCAGTCAAAAAAAAAAAAAAAAAAACTGGTACAGGACTGGAACCAACAACAAAATCTGACAGCCGCTTTTCCTAATGGCAGGCGAACAGGCCAACAACAAGGACGTGAAAAGGTCTTCTCGTTCCGATTGACTAAACTTAAAGGCACAGTAAGCCTCCCGTAAACCATCACAGGTACGGTCAGGCTTTTACACACAGTCTAAACACCCTTTCATTTAAACACTCACCGATTGAGAACATCCTAGGTGCCCTCCGTAAAGAGCGAACAATTTTCAAAGAATTTATTTTTGCGTGGTTTATCTTACCCCTGAGCCATCGTGAACCCGTGTGATCCAGTTTCCCTTTTTCACAATGTAGTCGTCAGTTAGTCATTTGAATGCGACTCGATGTGAGCTTATCTACAATAGCACGTTTTTATGCACGAAACAAACGGCTGTGGTTCACAAGAACTCGAGCGATGGCTTTTGACTGTTGAGAGGAACGGCGATATGCCGCATAAACCGTCGTCTGCTACGACCCTTGCGTGACCCTGCTTCCGGGCTTTTCTTTTTTCAAACTTTCACAACTTCGAATTGCACTGATCTTGTCTTGATGAAAAAAGAATTCTTTTGTGATTAAAGAATGTTTGTGTAACAAGCTGTCAATTTATTATTTAGATTTTAAAAGTTAGGTCTAGCGCAAAAACGCACCACGGTCCAAAAACATTCTGATAATCATCGATCCACGGCTATCGCCAGTTTAAGGGAAATAACTCATTTTTGACCTGAGTTCAGGATGGGTTCAAAAAGTGTTCGAGACAATCTGCAAAATTAATTCTTTAAAAATTGCTCGCTCTTTACGTAGGGCACCTAGGATGTTCCCGTTTTCTCATCATTACTTTTACTTTATTACTTTATTGTTTGGTGAGCGTTCAAATGGAAGGGTGTTTGTACTGTGTGTAAAAGCCTGACAGTATCTGTGATGGTTTACGGGAGGCTTACTGTCCGGGCGTGATTTCCGGGATATTCATAACAGCCGTCCAGCACCAAAACGAGGTGCCATTGTTGTAAAGGGCCAAGTCCACGAAAATAAATTCTTTGACAATTTCTCACGCTCGACAGAAAGTATGCTTGTACTGTATGTAGACGCTCGGAGAGTTCTGTGATGGTTTACGGGAGGCTTACTGTGCCTTTAAGGCCAATCAACAACAGATGCCTTGCTGTCAGCTATTTTTTACACAAATCATGAATTCTTTGGCCCCTTTCAAGGCCGGACCTAAAATATAGATTCAAGTATATGATCCATCAGATTCAAGAGTGCGTATCCTCGTGTGCTTTCATTGGCTGGTCGAACGAGCTCTGGAAAAGTAGGTCCCAGCAAGCCAAGGGAGGTCATTTGACGCGGCTCACTAGTTCCGGTTTCACAGCGTGGCAGCTATGCTGGAGTAATTTCACACGAGAATTATGACTTAACAGTTAACCACATCTAGCGCTGCTCTCCATGCGCTCATCTCCCCCCACATCCGACACCCCTCCCTCCCCACTCCACCAGACCTCAATGTCTTCCTCCTAGACTGTCTTTGTCTCTCTAATGGTTATGAGTATGTGTTCAAACTTGCACACTGTATAGTGACCCTCTCTCCCACACACACACTTGTTTTCCTCTGGCTTTTGGGGTTTTTTTTTGCGTGAATGTCTGTGTAAATATGTTGTCCCTCTCTGGGTTGAAAAAAACTCGTTTGCAATGCTTATGCCACAAACCTCGTAACTATAATTTGATTATTGGCAGTTTCTTTGTTTTTGAATTTTATTATTTTTATAATTTGATTTGATTTGATTTGATTTGACTTTCTCTCTCTCTCCCAAACACACATTCTCTCTAACACACACACTCTCTAACATGTACACTGTGACACATGCACACATACACACCATCACGCACACATCATGAGACAGAGACAAGCCAAAGACCAAATAGCAAGTGTTTTGATTTAGCGTTTATCTCATCATGCCGCTTCAGAAATAAGTCACTACTATAGGCACAAAACAGCTGAAACAAGTGCAAAACTACCTCTTTGTGACAATAATTCACTGAACATTCTTTGGAACAGGAGAATGTATGCTTTTGGTGTTGTGATTAACAGCAAACAAAGACAGTTACACTGCTTCAATAAGTGTAACTTTTGTCTGTATCACTAAGTAAAAAATCATTTGGAGACCCCCCCCACCCCACACCCAACCCCCTACCTCCAAAAATAGTAAAAATAATAAATAAATTAATAAATAAACAAATAATTGAAATAAATGTTTATATTAAAAAAAAAGGTTTTCATCAGCCTTAATTCCATAAACTAGTTTCACAAACACAAGATCTGAATTTAAGTACAGTAGTAGGCAAAGCAGAACATTTTTGAATCTGAAGTATCTCCATACATTT
>NC_090245.1:19253336-19303336 GCF_037325665.1 Littorina saxatilis
GTACAGAGACAAGATGACTGTGTCAGTACCTGCTGTGCTAGGATAATTACCAATTCAATGTTACATTAACTACACTCACCAAAATTTGGCTTCATGAGCTTTACAGTGGACACCAACAATTCTGAAACCAAACCAAAACACAGCCATTATCTTCTCATTATGTTTGTTGTTCAAACTAAATAGTTTTACTGCAGAAGCTGGTGTTCCTGCCAAGTATATGATGTTGTAACTTTCAGGTGGGTTTTATTTCATAAAATGAATAGTCATGCAAATAAATACAGTGTGATACTCAGTGATAATATTTTTTCCACCTATCAATATATGGAATAACAACATTACAGAAAAATAGTATACAGACCATAATTATAGAATGATTAAAATATCACACATTGTGCTTCCCTAGTGAAATTCAAACAATTGATATATATATAAATCCCTGATAAGATTAACAGCTCATTTTCAAACTTTTTAGTTTGATTCAAAGACTGAAAATGTGTATAATTATGACAGTGTAGAGTAATTTGAGTACATTCTTAATGATCAGTGTGTCACAACAAAAGCTAAATTACTATGTACATGTTATATTTTCCATATTTACAAGAGAACTTTGCTAGCCACTTATAAAAACCAATCAAATCATTTGATAAAATATAGCTTGCATGCATGTTACCTATGCTTACAAATACCCCCCTCCGACCTCCAACCCCTTTTCCCAATTTATAACTACCCATCCTTTGTTTTTCTTGCCATATCTGTATGTACTAAATATTTAAATAAACAGACTTCTTGCCATATCTGTATGTACTAAATATTTAAATAAACAGTTCTTGCCATATATGTATGTGTACTAAACATTTAAAAAAACAGTCATTATGTCATTAAGACTTCTTAATTACATTCAAATATGCATCTCAGTTGCGCATCTCAAAAATAACATCACAACTACTGTTATTTCCACAGAAGAGACAATCAATGACTGCACCTTATTACTGGATCATTCATCATGAAGACATGCTAATTAAGCTTCAATGAAAATAATAATAACCAAGCCAATAAAACAATTCAGCCAAAGCATTGTGTGTCAGCCACCATGACTGCACAGACAGTTTCGACTATTATTTAACACAGCCATCATCCTGTAAGAAAAGCAATGAGTTTGGCATGCCTTAACTTTAACTGGCTCAACATGCATTCAAATAAATCTGTTCAAATCCCTAACACACCTCCCTCATTCAACCTTTGTTTTTTTAAAGACACCACAATCCAAACGATGAATTCAACAGAAAAAAGGATAACGACAGGAAGGGAGAAGGTTGAGGGGCATTCCAGGATTTCTCTGTCCAACCACTCAAGTTTAGAACCAATCTTTTTAAACCCCTATTTAACCAAAAAAAGATTCGTAAAAGAAGGGTGTGTGAAGAGAGAGAGAGAGAGAGAGAGAGAGAGAGAGAGAGAGAGAGAGAGAGAGAGAGAGAGAGAGTTGGTAAACAGCCCATAACATGCACTCAATTCCCACATGTAATTTCTCAGTTTAGAGTTCTCAAAAGAACACATTTCTTTGACCTGAAAAACTGGTCAAAATTTTTAAATTACAATAATTACGACGGGTTTTGTTATTTTGCCAATTTTGCTCTCTTTCCCTTTAGAAATCAATTATTGTATTGAACACATGACAGAAAGCCCAACATGCACCCTAAGTTCTCACAACAAAACATACTTGATCACTTCAAAAACAGCAAAAACAACTCAAACTAAACAAGGAGACAGAAAGGGGGATACTGCACAGCATAAACTTTTCTAACCACACTTCAATAGCTTCTTTACTCAAATAAGTTTGTTCAGCTTCACAAGGTAATATCATTTTTAGTTTAAATATTATTAATCCTTTAGCATTTTACCTGTCTAGCTCTCCTCATAATTCATTCTATCTAATCTCTTGTGAAATTCCTCAAACTTTATCTCCTGGATGCCCTTGAGTTCATTTCCCTCCAACCACCTGATGCAAAAGCCATTGTCAACTGCCGGGATTAATTAACACTGAGAGAAAATGCTGTAATATCCATGAGGCAACCAAAAAATGAACACTAACTGATTGTGCCCAGAGAATTCAGAGGGATGATGTGTGTAAACAACATTACAAAATTAGAGTTATAATAATGTATACAAAGAGATGACCAATATACAAAGAAACACACCACTACAATATGGAAAAATGCAATAATTTATCTAGGATAGAAAACTCTTTTGTGATGTACGTGATGACATTTCTAAAAATGTGTGCAGATATTTCCATGAAGATAGCTGTGCAGGTCATTGTGTGTAATAATTTGAAATAACCCCCTCTCTTCAGACTGTTTTCCATATAGGCATTGAAACTGATTGTTTTTCTCACAGAATACTGCATGACTGATTTCATAAAATATGTTTTAACTTTTATGTACACTGATAATGTTTTATGACACCTGTGACTCAGAACAGACAGAGATACAGTAGTGAGTAACACTGCAAGTAAGTACTTAATATACAGCACAGCCAACACAAAATGCACAGAGATACACAAAAGGGAAGATTACAAATACATGTACGATCGTATTGAGATAACACTCTGTGCACTTGAGACGTAGTTACCCACCCACCAAACTGTGAATCCTCTCCACTCTCCAGTTTAGTATGCGTCAATAAGACAAAAACCAAAAATGATTAAGACAAAGTGAAGGCATGTCAGTAAATACACATATAAATTCCTATCATGAAAATGATCAATGTGAGACACATTTAAAAAAAAAGAATCAATACAGCCATCAGTGAGTTTAAGTACATACATTTTATTTCTGGACAAGGGTGGGCATTTTAATTGTAAAAATTATGAAATTCCCATAAATATGATAAAATTTTATCAAGAAAAAATACAAGCCCAGGGAAAATGTTACAAATACACTTGGATTTATCAAAGTCTGCAGCTACATGTTCTTGATTATTCAAACCAAATAACACACAAATATGACCATCACAAACTATTACTGGGGGATAAAATTTCATAATAAAGCTTTAACAAGAATTTCAAAATTAGTATCACTTCTACGCTATTCCAGTTGTGATCAGAAACGAATGTTTCTATTCAACACAGGGGTAAAAGTTCCAAATCATTTCACATTAACTCACCTTAATTATGCTCAGCTCACTGAATGAAGAAGACCTAGAATTTGTGTTTGTATGACAATGATGCTCGACATGCCATTCTTAAATCTGTGTCCCCAAAAGTGTGCCTTTTTCAATTGCATGCAGATGGTGATGTGTTCTGCATGCTTTTTTCTGCAGCATGGGTGTTTGTAAGTGTGTGCGTGTGTCAAAAATCAATGTGCACATGCAACCATACATCAGTAAATTCTGGTTGGGTGTCTGTCAACCTGATTCTGCTGCACTTTAGACCATCACAGGATATGTTTTATGACGTTAAAGCTCCTGACATAAGTGCAAACTTCCATGAGCATTTCATTGTGAAAGCTTAAACTTGATGAATTCAAAAAAACAGGGAAACATTTAAAAAGACAAAACAATAAAGAATGAGAATAAAAGACAGAGCAACTAAGAAGAAGTGAAAGGCAGACATATCCCTGTAAATTCAAAAAAACTAAATATAAAAAGAATAAAGTAAACATCAGCACATGAACTGAAATTAAACCAAGTGGTGTTCCAGAAACGTTAAACTTAAAATTTGACATTAAAAATATTTCACAACAAAAATGAAGAATCATTTTTACACATGGCAATATATTTATTGGTCCTGCTAAATAATTCTTGCACAAGCAGTACACAGCAATTATTACATAATAAATAACTATCATGATTGGCACTAATACTAATAGCAATCATATAATGAATTATACCAGGAACAACATCAAGTTCAATTCCTCTGGCAACTAAATGACAAAATACAGTCATAGGCACTTTATGTACAGATTCGACAAGTCAACAAAACAAAATATTAAAAATTAAGTCTGCAAAAGTTAAATACCATCAATAACAAAATAAAATAAACAGGGTTCATATTAGAAAAGAAAAAAGGAAATCCAAGGGGTAAACAACCTGATCAAGAACTTTGCGGGTCATGGACATTTGGAGCAGAATGAAATAATATGCTCTGGTTGGTCATAGCTGACAGAATTTTACACAAAACTAGAAATTGTTAAAACTTTTTTTTTTAAATCCTTGGTACACCTCAAAATAACCTCTGTAACTTGACTAACAAGCTGATTTTGGTTTAAAGAAAAGTAGATTCAAAGAAACAGCACACATATTTATATTGACAAATATGTACAGATGTATAAAAGAAATGGTACCATAAGATGCAGGAAATTCATAAATCTATGGAAAAAAAAATTTGAAAAAAAATTAAAAACCACGTACGAGTACAGCCTGATATTAAAACAGGACAGCTGGGCAGCAAAAGTTGGCAGTATAATAAACAGTAACATCTTTCTTCTATTCACAAAGAGGAGGAGCAGAAGGAGAACGAAAGAGACGAAAAAAGAGAGAGAGACAGAGACAGACAGACAGAGGCAGGTCGAGGTTCAGGATAGACCACCAGAAAAGACAGAGAGAACACATGCACAGAGAAAGTCGAACAATAACTAAACAGGTCAACAGAATTATAGATGAAACAACCCGAGTACAAAAGTGTGCTAATATTTATATGCACCAGCATTGAATAACTACTTCCATCAGGCCAAAAAAAAAAAAAAATTGTCTGTTTTTGGTCACCCGACCGACCCTAAATTTTGGCGCCAACCCTAAAAAAAAAATTTTCAAAACTCAAAAAAATTTTTTTTTTTTTTGGTGGTAAAGGACAGGGTGAGAAAATGAACAACAAAAACGTGTGAAAACGAAAGTCCGCTGACGATTTGTAAATGTGTTGAGTGTCTTGTCTCTATGTATAGTGAATCCAGTCTCTTTGCGCGATTTTTAAAGTTAGTTTTATTGGTTTACATTTGGGGTAAAAAAAAAAAATAAAAAAAATAAAAAAAAATCCCTACCTACCGACCCTATTTTTTTTAGCCATGTTACCAGAAACAGACAATTTTTTTGGGGGGGGCCTCAGCATTGAATAATTACTCATAGAGTAGCAGTACCCCTTGATTTAAGACTAGCTCCATCCTTTTAAGACCCCACCACCTTCTTAGACTTTCTGTTCATAGCACCTGCAAATTAACCCTCAGTTTTAAGACTGTAACACTCCTTTTTAAGACCTGATAATTTTTTATTTTGTTTAGGTTTTAATAGGGGGTCTCATTCAAAGCAGCTCAGTAGAACCCACCACAGAAGACTATAGTCCTAATCTGAAAAAAAATGTCTCGACACAGAATGAATGTAGAAATTTCTTAGATATCTTACACATGTCTGAAACTCTCTAGTAAAAAAACATCTCAAGCCTTTTATGTTTCAGGTTCAGATTCAGTTCTGGAGTGAAACTCAAATAGAAGGCAAACCCTTACAAGACATTTTCACTCAAGAGTCAGAGTTGATTTAGACATTTCTACTGTTACACATTTCAGATCTTTCAGAACTGCTCTTGAAAGTTATCTCACTGCTCAATTTTCAATGGGTTCTGGCAATGGAAAATCAAGCAAAGGGGAACCACTGAGGCTTAAAAAGAATCACAACAAGCAAGTATGTATAATTTCAAGAAACTGTAAGCCAAAGAAATGTTAATTCAGCATTAGGGGAAGGGGTGGGGGTATGGAGGTTGAAATCATGCATCCTACTCCTTTTCAAGAATTGAGACAAATAAAAAAAAAGAAGAACACAATATTATTACTAGCAGCTATACTTAACCCCCTGCGCCCACACAAGATCTTTTCTTCCAAGCAAAATCAAAACAAAAAATCTCTTAACAAGAAAAGCAATCGAAAACCGAAAAATAAACCAACAAAACATGGAACCCTTCCTATTTGTAGAAGTCAAAATGGAAAAATAAAAATGGAAACCCAGTCTGCAATTTGTTCAATTTGTGGATAAAAGCAGTAGGCACGGACAAAAGACTGATATTCCAAACTTGACAGTAGAAATACCCTTCTGTGGATCTCCTGGAATGTTGCAGTTATTCAACAAAAACAACATCATCATTAATGATCTGGCAAAAAATTCGGGATTCTGCATATAAACCACCACCTAAATCATCTGTATCCAACACACAAATTATCACCCTATCACCCTCCTTTCCCATGCCTTCATTCTGCAGCGGCCTCATACCCCCTCCCACCTATCACTCTTCAAATATCAGTGGAAACGCTTCTACTGTTAGTGCTAATCTTCCAGACAGGCTACACATAGAAAAAAACTCAGCAATCTACAAGAATGAAGATAAAAGGTGAATAGACACTGACTCCTGACCTCTGCCCCATAGTTTTTAACGTTCGAGATACATACATCAATGAAAATAATCACACTGCCTGAACTTCAGCCTTCTAGTTAAATATTTTTCTTTTTATATATATATATTTTTTTTTTATGGTTCTTTCAAAGAGAAGATGAATTTTCAGATTTCAAACGAACGACAGTGCGAGTTTTGCCAATTGCTAATAATAAGACTTTAATGAATAATACAGTGTGCTTTCCGTGAACCCTTTTTTCATGTAGTTTGTTTGTTTGTTTGCTTAATGCCCAGCCAACCACAAAGGGCCATATCAAGGCGGTTTTTCATGTAGTGACCAATGGATAATTAAATTAAAACAAAAAAATCCTTGTAAAGAAAAACATAAATAACATTGTATTCTCTTGTCTGTTTTCTTCTGCGGTGTCTCTTTTAGTCACAACTTTCAACTAAGTTTGTAAACAAAAAAGGACCTCGATCAAAATACACCGGGTAATAATCGGATACAACACCAATCCAGAACAGAGACTTCCTGGTCGTTTCTCGACACAACTAAGTAAACAAACTGAAAAAGTGAATGAAAAAGAAAAAAAAATCGCGTAATAAAATTTTTCCCTGTTCCTTTCAAGCGTTTTGTCATTAATGCCAATTAAGCTCATGTACAGCTCATCCCTGCCATACAAACAAAAGTTATGTCCTTTCCATCTTTTTTTCTTTTCTCCCTGCTGGCAAAGAAGAAGGAATACAACTTTTGCAAAGCCAATATTACAACTAGCTAATATTAGGCGGGTATAAAAAGACAAATGTAAAAAACCCTCTTATGCAAAAACGTCAATGTGTTTCACTTCACAATCTGCAACAAAAGTGTAAAACATACTTGAAAAAGAAGAGAATTTCCTCTGATCTAACATACCAACGAGTAGTTATCCCTTTGTAAATTTTACTTATCCCTCAACCTGATCAAATACAAATTAAAAAAGAAATTCTGTATTGATTAAAAAAACCAAAATTAAATTAATTAAAAGCACAAGTCAACAGACTGAACATGCATACACCACGCGTAAATTCTAATGGATCATCATTTTCCCAGCTGGCCAGAGAAAATGACTGAATTTGAAAAGAATTGACTCAATTAAGCAATGATACATGTATGAAAAAAAAGTCTAACACATGTCAAGATGCCATGAATACATGAAGGAGACAGAAAATGAAAAAGAGAGCATTAACAAGGGAGGGTAACAAAAAACAAGTCGCGTAAGGCGAAAATACAATATTTAGTCAAGTAGCTGCCATTTTTCAGCAAGACCGTATACTCGTAGCATCGTCAGTCCACCGCTCATGGCAAAGGCAGTGAAATTGACAAGAAGAGCGGGGTAGTAGTTGCGCTAAGAAGGATAGCACGCTTTTCTGTACCTCTCTTTGTTTTAACTTTCTGAGCGTGTTTTTAATCCAAACATATCATATCTATATGTTTTTGGAATCAGGAACCGACAAGGAATAAGATGAAAGTGTTTTTAAATTGATTTGGACAATTTAATTTTGATAATAATTTTTATATATTTAATTTTCAGAGCTTGTTTTTAATCCGAATATAACATATTTATATGTTTTTGGAATCAGCAAATGATGGAGAATAAGATAAACGTAAATTTGGATCGTTTTATAAATTTTTATTTTTTTTTACAATTTTCCGATTTTTAATGACCAAAGTCATTAATTAATTTTTAAGCCACCAAGCTGAAATGCAATACCGAACCCCGGGCTTCGTCGAAGATTACTTGACCAAAATTTGAACCAATTTGGTTGAAAAATGAGGGCGTGACAGTGCCGCCTCAACTTTCACGAAAAGCCGGATATGACGTCATCAAAGACATTTATCAAAAAAATGAAAAAAACGTTCGGGGATTTCATACCCAGGAACTCTCATGTCAAATTTCATAAAGATCGGTCCAGTAGTTTAGTCTGAATCGCTCTACACACACACACACACACACGCACGCACACACATACGCACATACACCACGACCCTCGTTTCGATTCCCCCTCGATGTTAAATTATTTAGTCAAAACTTGACTAAATATAAAAAGAGAGGGAACAGGATGAGGGGGTAGGTGGCTGAAAAATGTTTCTGCTCATCCAAAGTTAAGGGGCTAACAGACTGGAAATAAAATGGAGGAAGGGTGGTAGTGAGGGGGGGGGGGGGGGGTGGGGAGAGTTGAGAGGGAGGATTGAAACTTGAAAGAGGCTCAGAGATTCAGACCACACTGAGTTTTAGATTTAGCAAAGAAAAAGAAAATGATAAGAGAAATAAATTAAAAACAAAGCAAGACAGGAACTGTTTCAAATTATAAATTAATAAAAAAAAGAAAAATAGAGGGAGCTGATGTAGCTGAAATTCAGAACTCACAGAGTTTTTGATGTGAATAGAAAAATAAAAAATGATTGAAATAAAAAAAAAATTTTAAAACTAAAAATAGAAAGTCAGAAAGTTTCAAGTTGAGAAAAAAGTTGATCTGTTCCCAGCTGGAACAGTCAAAAACCCTGAAAGAGAGTTGTATCTTCTTCATTACTCGCAAGAAAATTATCCAAATAGACTAAATTGATAAAAGTTTCATCACTCTCTCACAAAAACCTGGTATGCCTGTATAAAAGTCGAATATGATTTGGCCGCCTAAATATGATCAAAAAAGCTCTACTATGCGGCACACAACTCAGACCCTTGCTAAAAAAAACACCACACACACACACACACACACGCAAAAACCGCTAAGATATACAACTCAGACCTTCTGATGTCTAATAAATAAAATTACAAATAAGAAAATAACTACCAAGAACGCTGACTAGATCGCTATCCTGAACCTGTGAGATTATGCCTCCATGACAAGCAATAACAACATAAAAACATGTATTCTAACTTCCTTTCTACATAGACTAGTGTTGACATACATTACATATCTTCATTGAGTATTATCATGTACTTTCATATTAGTAATACAAAAAATAGCGCATAAAGCTAACCAAAGCCTAAATATGAATATATACAATGAAAGTATTTGGTTTCTTGTTGTAATAAGAACTGTAACACTGTGAAAATAAAAATAAAACAAGACATAATGATGCATCATTGGAGATGATAAAAACAGGTCATGATTGACTACTGGTCAATAAACAAAGTAAGTACACTTAAACCTGAAATAATTCACTACAGTAATGTCAATAACGGAACGCTAAATTAAACTTATACAAGTGTGTCTGTGTATGTGTGCAATCTGTGTTTGTGTCTCAATCTGTCTGTCTGCATCTCTGTATCTATTTGTGCGTGCGCAGGTAGTTAAAAAAAAAGTATTTGCTTCCAATACCTCTGCTAATGCAAACTGCACCATTTCCAACCCCAAAAGCCTCTTGATCTCATACAAAGAGCCATCATTCTTATGAGTATGAATGAGAACCTTGCGAACTAACCACTAAACTTTCAAGTAAGCATTACAGTGTCTCTAGAAGCTACTCAGAATTCTAACTGTTATACTTTTGAGGAGGTTATCTTCTCTTTAAAGTAAAGAGAATTGGAACACTCTTTGTGAGCCAAAAGCCTACCGTACTTTCCGGGTCATAAGGCGCGACTTTTTTACTCGAGTTTGACCCCTGTGTCTTGTATAACGAAGCGCCTAATCCGTGTATGAAATACGAAAAAAATCAAAGAGACCGCCTGAGTACCAGTCAAACAACTTGTGATAATGCATGTTTCAGCTACTAGGTACTACCCTGGCCAAGTTTCCTCTCAAGACATCAAAGAGACCGCCCCATAGGTTAAACTCGGTCACTGACCCCGTGCAGGAAATGTTTCCTCTCTCAGATCTATGACAGGGGAACCAACTCTCATAGCAAAAACTGGGTCATTGACCCCTGGGAAGAAGGTCAGTGTCTAAACAAGGCAACCCAGCTATCACAATGGACCTGCCTTTGATCTCGCCGCACACACAGAGCACACATATTTCCACTCTGTATTCTTCCTTTGATGTGCAGCTTATTTTCATTCTTCGACCGTTTGTTACCGGTATACTTTTTTAATTTTGGTGCGCCCTATCGGCCCCCTGCGCCCAATGGGTGACTGGATTACAATTTTGTTTAAAAAGAAGGGGGTACGCCTTATGCGCTGTAGCGCCTTGTAACCCGGAAAGTACGGTACTTCAATACATGCATACAACTTCCCAAAGATGGCATACCATTATGTATGATGGTACCTGCATTCAGACAGTTAGAAGTGAATATATGTATATGTGCTGTTCAAGTTTACATATCATTGTGGTAGAAACATTGTCAATCCAATGATAAATTAGACTGTTTAGTCTCATTTCACCAGAACATCACTGCCTCAGCCAAATAGGCTAATAATAATGATTTACATCTTCTCATTCTCAAAGAAAAAATTCTGTCTGTACCCAGACAATAAACTTGTTTTGTATTGTAAATCAGTACCACTTCTTCCCTGTTGCTATTCCTACACTTGACTCTGAGAGACAGTATCCGCCTTCTTACCCTGCATGTGGTACAAAGTTTGTAATGGTATTTGCTGCCATTAAGCTCATAAAACAACATCTTCAAAGTAATAAAATCAACACAAAATGCTGTAAACCTTGGAAATTGGGCATTCAAGGTTTCAGCGACAAAACTCTGACCCCCACTCCAAAAATCAAACTCAGAAAGCAAAGCAGTGTGGACTAAATTATGTACCTGCATCACTTTTCTGGGAAAGACCATCCACACAACTACAATGTACTCCAGTGACACTTCTGTTGTAAGACTTCCTCTACATTAAGACCCTATTTTCTCACAGTTTGCTTTAAGGTGTCAGTTTCAACCTTAAAGGCTGACATAGTCCTATTCAATTAGTTTAATTACTTCCAGGGCTTTTCCCATCGTTGCGGGGATGTATAAATTAAGCTTCCTGCAAAGTTTTAGGTTTGAAGTCCTTACCAATTACGAGAAATAATTAATTCTTTATTGCATTGTTTAGCAACAGTTCTCCAGGACTTGGGCTATTTTTAGACCGTTGACGTCAGTTCGTGACGTTTCGTAAACCAAAGATGGCGTCGGAGACAGTCAAAGCGACTGTTCTGTTTACATTCGACACTATCAACACCACTTTGCAATACTGAAATATTTTTTTCTGTGTTCGAAAGCTACAGCCAATCGTTATTATATCCCCTTAGGTACAGTTTTATAACATTATTGGCACATGTAAACAATATGAATGAATTAATGAACGCTACGAGTATGGCAGCCTTTAAGGCTCCCTCCTGTTAAGACCTATTTTTTCCAGATTTTTAGAGGTCTTAAACCAGGTTTATCTGAAAAATTTTTGGACTTTCTTTAAAACAACCCCCCTCGCCAATATCACAACATCAAACAAGCGTGGATCCATCGTTTATCTGCGTCTCTGTCATGGACAAATGAACAATGCCGCTATTGCGCCCCCTGGGGGTGACGGGCCCCTGTCTAGGGCTGATAATCAGGTCCCCACTGGCCCCTAAGAACGACAAAAACTGCTTACGCTGAGCACGAGAAGAGGCCGAGTTTTTCAGGTACTGCTTGGCTTTCTTGCCGCTGTAGTCACGAATGTTGGCGTCTGCCTCTGGAAAAGAAAATGAAAGAGTTAAGAATGCACATCTGAATTATTGAATTTCAGTCAATGAGGCTCTGAATTCAGTTACTATAATAGCCGAATGAATATGTTGAAGACAGCCATAATCTTAGAATTAATAGCAGAACTGATTAAATCAAACAAATATACAACTACAACATACCTGTCAAGTCCTACGCATTCTGCGTAATTCTTACGGTTTTTTGGTGTTTTTTGGGTCCTACGTCGTATACCTCAAACCATACGCATTTTCAGCATTTAAAAAAATAAAAAAAATAATTTTTTTTGTTTTTGACTCACATGCGAAGCAAAAGTGAGTCTATGTACTCACCCGAGTCGTCCGTCCGTCCGTCCGTCCGGACGTCCGTCCGGACGTCCGTCCGGACGTCCGGAAAACTTTAACGTTGGATATTTCTTGGACACTATTCAGTCTATCAGTACCAAATTTGGCAAGATGGTGTATGATGACAAGGCCCCAAAAAACATATAGCATCTTGACCTTGCTTCAAGGTCAAGGTCGCAGGGGCCGTAAATGTTGCCTAAAAAACAGCTATTTTTCACATTTTTCACATTTTCTCTGAAGTTTTTGAGATTCAATACCTCACCTATATATGATATATAGGGCAAAGTAAGCCCCATCTTTTGATACCAGTTTGGTTTACCTTGCTTCAAGGTCAAGGTCACAGGAGCTCTTCAAAGTTGGATTGTATACATATTTTGAAGTGACCTTGACCCTGAACTATGGAAGATAACTGTTTCAAACTTAAAAATTATGTGGGGCACATGTTATGCTTTCATCATGAGACACATTTGGTCACATATGATCAAGGTCAAGGTCACTTTGACCCTTATGAAATGTGACCAAAATAAGGTAGTGAACCACTAAAAGTGACCATATCTCATGGTAGAAAGAGCCAATAAGCACCATTGTACTTCCTATGTCTTGAATTAACAGCTTTGTGTTGCATGACCTTGGATGACCTTGACCTTGGGTCAAGGTCACATGTATTTTGGTAGGAAAAATGTGTAAAGCATGCGAGTCGTATGGGCTTTGCCCTTCTTGTTTGTTTTTGTTTTTGTTTGTTGCTGGCATGGACTGCCGTTCATTCATTTCTGAGGAGGAGCTTGCACCAGCCACACAACAGAAGTTCTGGCATGATGTGCGCCAGTTCTACCTGGCCTGTGTGAGGAAAATGTTGAATAAATTTCCATTTGGCAGTGAAACCCTGCAACACCTTCAAGTGCTGGATCACAGTCTGGGAGCTGACACACTGACTGCCTTCTTGCAGGTCAAAATTAACTCTGATGCATGCTGCCATGATTTTAAGGTGACTGGCAGCATGATTGACAAAGCAAAAATTTGCACAGATGAATACAACAAAGAACACAAGTGACAAGTGACAAGTGACAAGTGAAAAAAAAAAATGAACGAACAAGAGTGCAGTGTAAATGTATTACATGTAGTGGTAAATAAAGAGCAGTTTGTGTAGAAAGGAATTTATGTGTTTTACTTTTAGTTTGCGAAAAACAATCTGATTGGTTTAGTGTGTATGCGTGAGAAGTTGAATTTGTGCGTTTAACCACATCCTGATCCACGCATTAACTATGGTTTTTGATCCCCAACTATGGTTTCTTATGCCATTTACTATGGTCAGAGGCCAAAAGTACTTGACAGGTATGCTACAAAAACATGATGAATGCAGGCTGGCTCCAAGATAGTATATTCTTCTATCTCAATACCATATGTGTGACAATTTCAAAAGAATAATAAACCAAAAGAGTATAATGTCTGAAATGAAACTAATAGGTGGACAGCTCACTACAAAGTCATCTGGTGAATGAAATAATAATTATATCAGTGTTGTTCCAAAACCTCAGTCTTTGGTCATTTAGGCATACGTTTTTGATCTGATGCATTGTTCTGACCCAAGGCCTGTGAAATGTCCGATAGTTTTCACACGCCGGGTGTCTTTCGACACAACATTTTTCTTCTGGTCAGGATATTTTGACCAATATATATTTTGAATCCAGTTCCAACTGACCTATTGTCCTCTGTGTCTGGGAACAACACTGATTATCTTCTCTTTCAAACATCAACAAAGCCTAGACAGGGATGAGAACTCATCAACTGTTCTTCAAGTTTGCTATGTTTCAACCACTGAAGCAAACCTGGACTTTCAACAATAGTGTGCCAAACACAAGCAAACAAGAACTTACTGTACACAGTGACCAGAAGTTCAATGATGTCTTCGTGGCCGTGAATAGCAGCCAGATGCAAAGGTGTGTAGCCCTGCAAAACAACAAACAGATATTTCAACAAGTCTCATTGAGCAAAAAACACTGCTCGTCATATGTTTCTATCTTTCTTTCTTTATTTGGTGTTTAACGTCGTTTTCAACCACGAAGGTTATATCGCGACGAATATGTTTCTAACACACTCACCTTATCAAATAAGTCAAATAGAGAATAGAGTTTGAACATGAATGACAGTACTCTGTGTGTGGCTGCGAATTCCTCAGTCTTTGGTAAAGATGGAAATATATGATGTATTTCACTTCAGAGGCACAAATACAGTGTAAGCGTGTAAACAAAATGAAGTTCCTGAACAAAAATTGTGAAATAAACAGAAATCTCAGAAATCAGAAAGCTTAATCGCTAAATCATGATAGTTCATTGCGATGGGGATGTTTGGGGCAAGGGAAACAATTTCGAATTCAATAGACGTAGGTTTGACAATTTTCAGATCACAGGGGTAGTACACGGGAAATAAACACATACACACAATGCACCCAGAATCACACACACACACACACACACACACACACACACACACACACACACACACACACACACACACACACACACACACACACACTCAAAATGACACACCCGTTAGGTGACACACAAACACACACACACACACATTTTCTCTCTCTGTCACTCTTCCTTCTCACACACACAGTAAACTTACCCCCTGTTCAGCATCAACATGAAAAAGACACAACAAAGAACCATTTACTGGTATGAATGACACAGAAAAATGTACTCAGCATGACACACACAAGAATATTACTCAGTATGACACAGAAAAGAACTGTAAAATTCACATCATATTTAAACAACAGTAAATAGGACATGATATCTATCTGCAGAAGTTACTGCACACGCATGGCATTCGAGTCTACGCCCATGATGAATTTAACTGCAGCAGTTACAAAGTTCTGAAAGGACACTGATACATAAACATTCTAAACCTTAAAATATCTTCAAACTGTTTAACTTTTAAGACTGATATAAAATATGAAACCAAGAATGGATACAAGAGGCATGCAAAGACAGCATTGTAAATAACAGTGGCAACATGATTATTGTGTAGAGCATGCAGAGAATGGTTGGAATACTTTGTGAATAAGAAAACAACACATTGAGTTTGATTGTTCTCGAAAAAAAACCTTTTCTTCCCCATTTTTTCTCTGTTTCAACTTGTAAATATTGAATAAAGTTTTTAAAAAAGGACCCCAAAAAATCAGCAGAAGCACAAAGTCATACTTACATGCTGAAACCACCAAGAAGACAGTGCATCAACATGAAAAGGACACAAAACAAAAATGTTACTCTTACAGTTGCATGATGTCTGAAAAACTCCTACAGCAGTCCCTCTCATGAACGGACACCCTTGGGCCATAGCAAAACTGTCCGTACATTGCAGGTGTCCGGTCACGGGAGGGGTGACCACACCACCCCCTCCCCCATACACTCACACAGAGACACACAAACAACAGGATTGAGTCTATGCTAATCACTTCTTGTGGCTACTAAACAATAAACTCCTAATACTTCTTTAAACGTTCTGTAAAAATGATTTGTATGAAAAGTGTTGAAAAGAAGAGATAAAATAAATCCTCAAGGCAGTGAACACACTCACCATGCACTGACATACGAAAGCAGCCACACAAACACAGCACAGAGGAGCGTGTGCAGATGCTTTGCAAGAATAAGCTTGAAACCCAGTTTGAATAAATAGCAGCAGATAGAGCTGCATGTCATAATCATGTAATTTATTTTCATCTTGTCTGGCTTTATTGACTGCATGCCGATCATGTGGCATGGCAGTGACTTTTCACTCTTTAGTCGGAAATACACTGTACATAACACAGCTCCCACTCTCCCTCACTAATGCCTACCCCAAGCCGTGACAACTGATGCTTGGAAATTGTGTGGAAGAGTACACCTCTCTATTTCTCTCCAATGCTCTTCCTGCTGACAAACAGTGACACCGGACACCCCACAGAGTTTAGCCAGCTACCCCTCCACCCCCCCCCCCCCTCCCTCTCTCTCTTACTCCCTCCAGCCATGTACTGTTGGGCTGTGGCCAGAGAGGTCAGCTCCAACTGTTCACTCAGAGCAAAACCAGTTGACTGTGTCGTAACTTTTGACACAGCAAGACAACTGAAGGGTTCACAGATTAGGCAACCGACTCACTGGTCAAGGCTGAGGGGAAACAAGAGTATCTTGTCAATGAAAGAGGTTACACACAGACACACGATGCTGAGAACTGTGGCCGGTTTTTCACTCTCTTTCGCTCAGGACCTTCATCGACTGTGGTTTCTGTTGTTTACGTCCAACAGACAAGAATAAAGAGCACAGTGCAGTTTCATGTTGGCATCTTCGCATGTACTCCACTCCTGACCAAAACTACCCCCCCCCTCCTGATGGGTACAGGTGCACTCAAGTTACCAGTGACTGTCGTCACGCCATTGTGGCTGTGATCTTTGCACCAAGAGCCGGACTGCTCTGTTATCGATTTTGTTGTGGTGAAAATTGGACGATGGTCTGTCCGTACATTGGAGGTATGACCTGCTGTTGGGACCGAAAATGAGTGTCCGTGTCCACGTTTTGCAGGTGTCCGTTTAAGGGGGGGCAAATATAGAAGGAAAACACTCCGTGCCGAGCAAATGTGTCCGTACATGTCAGGTGTCCGCTCACGCCGGGGGCCGTACATTGCAGGGACTGCTGTACTACATTATGAGTATTTTCAAACAATCACTGGTATAGACATACAATAACACATCAAACAGTCACAAAAAAAGTAATGTTCTGAATTTTAAATCCAAACTCATTTTCTTTGGATCTTGTTCAACCTCCTAACAGAGTGACTGCAACATTTAATTGGTATCTACATCAATAACAAGTGCCCTGAAGTGGTAAAATTAAATAGCAAATCAATGTTACTTCTACGATCCTCTCATACGCACCTAGAAGTAGCTTGCTCTGTAAACATGACACATGAAAAGGTAATCAAAAAATTAAATAAAAGGCAAAATACTCCTTACCGATCTTTGGTTGACGTTGACACCAATTTTGTTGGCCAGCATCTTCACAACTTCTGGTTTGCCAAACTTGGCTGCCCAGTGAAGTGCAGTCTGGAAAATTAAAAAAGTACAAGTGTGTCAACAGTATCTGCGACCAGGTATGGATCCTCCCACAACTTTCACAAATTGCAATCCAAAAATCAAATCAAATAAAGTACCACTAGAACCAAGCAATTAGAGTAAACATTATTTTACACATAATGATACAAAAATACCTCTTACAAGCACTCCTGTTAACATTCAACAAACAATGCTACTATTATTGATACAGTGTTATAGTTGACCAGGATGCCTTCACAAAACCCCCCGCGGGTTAGGGGGAGTCCCATATTGGTTGGGACGAGAAAGAATTTACCCGATGCTACCCAGCATGTCGTAAGAGGCGACTAACGGTTCTGTTTCTCCTTTTACCCTTGTTAAGTGTTTCTTGTATAGAATATAGTCAATTTTTGTAAAGATTGTAGTCAAGCAGTATGTAAGAAATGTTAAGTCCTTTGTACTGGAAACTTGCATTCTCCCAGTAAGGTAATATATTGTACTACATTGCAAGCCCCTGGAGCAAATTTTTGATTAGTGCTTTTGTGAACAAGAAACAATTGACAAGTGGCTCTATCCCATCTCCCCCCTTCCCCCGTCGCAATATAACCTTCATGGTTGAAAACGACGTTAAACACCAAATAAAGAATTCACAAAAGAAAGATCTGAAAAAAACAAAGGGAAGTAAGCGCTCTAAATGCATAACCCATCTGTAAGAGAGTAAGTAAGACTTATGCGGAACCAGTCTCCTGGCAACTGAGAAGATAACAATCATTGAAATGAACAAGTGACTGGTTCCGCAAAGCTCTCACTTACTCTACCATTGCACAATGTTGTGAGCATTTTCAGTGCTTACTTCCCTTTGTTTATCAGATCTTTAAATAGCGCTCTGCCTCATATGTTTAAGATTATCACGAAGCAAGGAAAAGAGAAGTAAACCTCACACAATACTTACATACTGTGATATCCAAGAGAAGAGATGAACCATGGATGCAAACAAAACAAGACCATTAGTTAGACAGATTATACATGGAATTTTGACAAATTATTTCACATCATAAAATGAATCTTAATTGCATTATCCTAGTTCATGAAATCCACTAAACTCACATCTCAGTATACTGTCACCTATGTCAAATTAAAAAAAATAAATAGAAAAGGCTTTGAAAAAGAATATTCACAGTAATCAGAATATAAATTATAACATAATTATGTTCATTTGCACACACAAAAACAATCACACACACACACACACACACACACACACACACACACACACACACACACACACACACACACACATATACACATGCACACACTTGCACACACACACATATATGCACACACACAAGTAACTCACCCCCTGTGTGAAGCATCCAGTGACGGTTGGAGACAAAAGAAAGAAACCAGAAAAACCATTAGTTCAATTCTTACAAACAGTCAAAATAAAAACAAAGTCAAATTAAATGTGAATTCATCATCCAAGAGCTTTTTTTTTTGTAACTTGTAAGAACGTGAGTGAAATGCGTCTGAATGTGAGAGGTGCTGTATGTAGAGGAGAGCTTCTGAATCTGAAATACAGTACAGATTCATGATAATTGAAGAAATTATGAGACAGACACACTTAATTAATGAAACACACAGGCAGAAAGGCACAAGCACCCAGATAGTGTCACACAGACATGCATGCACACACACACACACACACACACACTCACTCACATACACATGCTCACATACACATACATACTCACACTGGATCACAAAGTGGTACTTACATTTGCTATGTCCTGAAACAGTCAAACACAAAAATACACTGTTAAAATCAGTGTGAGAACAGCAATGCATGCGTTCAAAATGACTTAATACAGTTGTAACAATGAGGGTATTTTTATGGTGCGAGGCCTACAATAGTAGTTAGAACCTAAAACACGTTTAGATAGAATATAAATAAACTGGTAAAACAGAAAGAGAAGATTAAGACTGCTGGCAGATGGAAAGTTCCTCATATTTTTTCTGAAAATCTGTTTTCTGCATGATTGTTTAAATCAGTCAGAAAGGTTTGCAACCTAGTCTCACCAATGACCTTCCTTTGAGAGCAAGATGTGCAACAGATTCATTCATCTGTGAAAATGTCATTCATAATATTCTATAACTCATAAAAATGTCACAGAAACGTTTGACACACGAAGAGAGACACAGAGAAAGAAAGAGTGAGAGAGAGAAAGAAAGAAGAGACAAAAAGAAAGGAAGAAAGAGTATGGCAATTACCTTGACTTTGGCCAAACGACCATTCTTTGACAGCAATTTGTACATCTCCTGGTATTCCGCTGTGGCACTCACAAGCATCCATTCCTTTTCTTCTGGTGTCAGCTGAAAACGAAATGAATTTATACGGTCTGACAAACTGTAATTAACTAATATCCACAGAAACAATATTCCTTTAGAAGATTCCAGAACTGACAAATGTTTGGATGATTCTCCCACACTCTGGCACATGAACATAGTAGCACTCAAGAGAATTTACACTGTCATACATGTATCATTTTGCCCCAAAAAGATGACGAATAAAAAACAAACAAAAAACAAGATGAAAACAAAACAAAAACAGGAAATGAACTGAAGGAGGGAAAAATACACATAAAAACCTCAGACAGAAAATTTCATTCAGACATTCAGAAACTCACACACAGACACACACGCTGGCACTCAAACACACCACACAATTGCACAGTTATAGATGCGCATGCACACGCTCACACACACACTCTGCACAGACACACACCTCAAGAACACAAATTCATAACCAACTAGCAGCACACACACCCAAAAGAAGAAAAAAAGTCAAGAAATATTCTGAGTAACAATTTTCGCAAGATTTCTCAATGGGCAAGGCAGAAGTGAGAAAGAGAGATAAACAAAATGTGAAATTATCTTGATGCAAGCCATCAAGAAATATTGCTTGAATACACACCAACATCGCTGACAATGTTTACCTTTCTCTCATTACATACCAAAGACTAGAAAAATGGAAGCATATCAGAAAAAAGACACAATGAAAATACTTTCAACAACCCTATAATTTAAACGTTCCAATGACCTTCCATTCTTGTTTTATGATTTATTAGCCCACCACCTCACTTTGTTATGACTCTCGTTAAAAATGGAGTGCTGGCGCTATGCAGGCATATTTACACACAAATAACACTGGTAAAAATTGAATTGACAAAAAATCTGAAAACATATCATCTCTGCATCTTTCATTCATTGGTAATGGTAGTCTGATGCTGTCATAAATATGATGTCAAAATTCAGCACAGAACCTCCCCTTCCCCAAAAAGTGGCTTTGTTAAAAAAACAAAAAATAATGGCACACATAATCAAGGGCTGCCTACTTTGAAAGAGAGGTGATTTTAAAAAATGTCACCTTGACAGAGCAACAAATCATACATGTTGATACTTCTTGAGCCACCCCTTCAATCATCCCAGCCCCCCCCCCCCCTTCCCCCCCACACAAACACAAATCAGATATTGAAAATACTTCAGAAGACTTACTGTTACATAGGAGGTTCCACCTGATGTGTGAGATTCGTCATCATCATCTCTGTCTTTCATCTGAAAAAAGAGAAACAGCACAATGTAAAAAATGTATGTTATTTACATGTTTTTCTAATAACCAAAATATGACATGGACCATTATTCTATAAGACCACAAGCTAAAAACGCAAATAACCTTTTTGTGTCGATCCATGTTTGTTACAATCCTTTTTCAACAATCCAATGCAAAGACTTGTCTCGTCTTGGCCAGCAGCTTACTGCTAGTCAGCCCTTGACGTCATATGAAGGAAAATCCAATGTTCAATCGATAACCAATAATTCAACATGCAATGGGTTCACTCTTTCCTTCTGTCCATTCACACCACAAGGCAAGACTAAGACCTGAGTGAATAGAACTTTTAGTTTTACAGAGAATATATGTTAAAATGAATCATATTCTTCCCCACCTCTTCACAGCTTCAACAAACTCACGCAAGCTCTTTTCCTGGTACAGTCGAACCTGTCTAAAACGACCACCCAAAAGTGGTACTTAAAGACAGGTGTTCATTATTGAAAGGTGAAGTAGATTACTAGATAGGAAAGAACCTGGTAGGTGTTTCTCGGCTTGGTCGTAAAGGACAGGAGGTCGTTGTCAAGAAGTGGTCGCCAGGGCAGTTTCGACTGTATGTGTTAACACACTGCCAGGTGTACAGAGTACTTTTGATCTGAATGTAGAAGTGTGTAATGCATGCATGCGTGAGAAGCACTATGCTTAAAAAGGATCATTTCCACAACCTCGGCTTAATCATGTACATTATATGCATATATATACACATAAAAGTATAATGATGAGTTATATTATATGAAGCCTTTTTGAAGGTGTTTTTAATACGACATGTACTTTTAATGTTATTACATCTTTATTGTGCTGAATTATCTTGCTATTAGTTCCAAACTAAAATTTCTCTCTACTGAGGTAATAAAGTTGTTTTGTATCGTATTAATACGGATATAAAAAACATTAAAAAAACCACGATTTACTAATCCTACATCTCCACCTTTTTGATCCGTGGTGCATGCAAGCGAACATCGCTCTCAGAAGAAATTTTGTTGAGCTGCTGAATTTTCTCCTTGATACTCAGCACTGACACGTTGCCTCCCTCCTCCTCCCCTGATCCAGACACCGCTTCTGTTGCTGATGACAGTGATCCTTGGGAGCCCTGCAATGGCAAATTATGATGTGAGATCTACACATGTTCATGTTTTTTGATGACAAACAATATTCACAACATTTGTTCAGTGTTTTCTTTCTATCTTTTATCAGTTTTTTATAAAGGCTATCGATCATTATGCAACTAAAAAAAAATTGGCAAAGGAATATTCTACAATCTCTGGCACTACAGCGGTACCTACGATGGAAGGATACCCTTGGGACCAGCCATAAGTGTCCCTACATTGCAGGTATATTTTGGTACAGATAATTAATTAAGTAGATGTGCAACGCCAAGGCACTGCATACCCCAGCGAAAGACAAACCTCTCTCTCTCTCTCTCTCTCTCTGTCTCTGTCTCTCTCTCTCCCTCTCTCTCCCTCCCTCTCTCTCTCTCTCTCAAACACACACACACACACACACACACACACACACACACACACACACACACACACACACACACACACAAACAGTAACACTAACACATGTGCACAAAATGAACACAAACACACACACTGCGCGAGAGAGAAAGACTACAGGGAGGCATGACGTCATGATGCATTAATTGACGTCTAAGACTTTCGACCGTGACGTATTCTTCTTACGCGAGCTTTATCCATAGACTTGGAAACTACGGAATTTCTACCCGTCCAAAGCGGCCTTGGGTGGCGTTTGCTGAAAAAATGGGGGCGACTATTGCACCCACCGTATTTTTGTTAGTATGGTCCCAATTTTTCGCTGCCCTACACGCCACCAGGCGTGAAAGGCAGTAAGTGGTCCCAATTTTTGGTGAACTTCCATCTCCAACTGTAGCACGTAGCCGGGCACAAAGAATCCTTCTTTATCATGTATTATTCGGTATGCACATTTCTCAAGTCGATTACAGTATAGCGTTCACGGGATACCTCCAGCTTCGCTGGGATAAACAAAGGGACTCCAGAAGGGGTCCTTTTAAGGGAGATGTCCTCTAATCACTTGGGCTATACATCGCAGATACCACTGAAGGTAAAAAATATCATTCTGCAAACAAGATACACACCTGTCCAATGGAGAGCATTGTATTCATAAAAGTCACGCACAAAATCTACTAATTCAATTATATAAATCAATAGCACTGTTTCAACTTCAAGTTTCAAAAAATAGCTTTTAAGGATCATCAACAAATACAAATAAACAATCAATGAACACTTCTAAAACGGTACATGGTTTCTTGCCACTGTGCTCCCACCCCTGTCCTCTCAGTCTTAGACTCCACCAATCTGAGTTCATCAGGTCTTCAAATGGAGGTGACAATGTGAACAGAAAATGTGAAAAAGCTGGGTGTTGCAGGATGTTGCTCCAAATTCATACCTTTCTTTCTTTCTTTATTTGGTGTTTAACGTCGTTTTCAACCAGGAAGGTTATATCGCGACGGGGAAATGGGGGGAGATGGGATAGAGCCACTTGTCAATTGTTTCTTGTTCACAAAAGCACTAATCAAAAATTTGCTCCAGGGGCTAGCAACGTAGTACAATATATTACTTTACTGGGAGAATGCAAGTTTCCAGTACAAAGGACGTAACATTTCTTACATACTGCTTGACTAAAATCTTTACAAAAATTGACTATATTTCTATACAAGAAACACTTAACAAGGGTAAAAGGAGAAACAGAATCCGTAAGTCGCCTCTTACAACATGCTGGGGAGCATCGGGTAAATTCTTCCCCCTAACCCGCGGGGGGTAAATTCACACCTATATAGGACAAATGTCCTGAGCTCTTCAGCATCAATAGCACATTTGACGGCTTTCAGAAATTTCAATAGGACATAAATTCATAATAATGTTTTGCAAAACGTCCAAAAATCTGAGAAAATCCCGTCTTAAAAAGGAATGAGTCTTATAAAAAAGGGGTTAATTTACACAGGTTATGGATAGAAAATAGGAGAAAACGTTGTCTTAAAAGGAAGGGAGTCTTAAATTCAGGAGTCTTAACATGAAAGGTTCAACTGTACTCTTCTTACCGCTGAAGCCAAAGATGGCGTAGACGATGCCATGTGCATCTTCTGTCCACCAGGCCCAACATCACCGGGCCTTGTAGAACTTTTCAGTCGCACGTCCAAGTTGTCATCGCTGTGAATCCTGGACATCATAGCACCGTCAACTCGGTCCCCCTCCCTTGGACCAACATCCCCACCGGCAGGGGGTTCGGATCTGGCACGAATGGCATCAGCAGGAATAGGTCCCTGCTCCATCGGCTGTGAAGATGGGTACCGGCTGACGTCCGGTTGGGAAGTGTAGGAAACATCTCTGGGCGGTTGGTACGGAGCTTTGGGTGGGGAGGGCTGGTCGATGGATACTGTGGAGGGCTGGTCGATGGATACTGTGGAGGAACGATTGCTGGATGATGAGTAGGCGCTTTCTGGACGGTGCTTTTTCTTCAGCACCAGGATTTTCTCTCCCTGTGACAAAAAACAATATAATCTGAAGATTGAAGAAAAACCAAACAACAACAGTTCTCACACATTTCAACCCTAATTGGTATTGCCGTAAACAAAAGTTAAATGAGTGAAAGTACCCCTTGAAGAGGTTACAAAGATCTTAAAATTATAATAACAATAGTGTTTTATTATATTTATGCTTTCTTGAACACACATACTCCACATAATTTTGAGAGAAAAAAACCATCACAGTAAAGACAAAATATTAGTAGTCTCATTCACAATCATTCAAATTGCTAAATCAGTAAATGGATGATCCCAATGTGTAGGTTACAAACAAAACCTTCAATGTTACTTACCTCCTCAACTTTTATCGTTGCCAGTTCATTAACAAAATCTTTGAACTTTTCTCTGTTGATACCTAAAAAAGCATAAAAACAAAAATATATTAAATTTCAATTTCAAACAAAGGTTTCTTATAAGTTATATTGAATCAAATCTATCAATCCTTTCATAGAAAATGTATACTAAGACTGGTGGGAGTTTCGCAGCAAAGTTTAGACATGTAGTGATGCGCATGCCATCATAAAACTAAAAGAAGATATCACTCCACCAGCAATTTTCAGTATTGGGATTTTTACCCATGCACAGGTTAACAAAGTGCTTCAATGTTATACTTGATATGTGAAAAACAAGTATTGGGACAGTGGTTGTTTATCTGTGTGTCTGTTGCTTTTCTTTCTATTTCTGTCTCAGTGTCTGTCTGTCTCTCCCTAAATTCTCTGTTGTGCCAAAGCGCAAGCGCGCAGCCGTGTAAGCGAGTGTGTGTAATAAAACACATGTTATAAGAAGGAAGTAGTCATTCATCAAGAATGATAAAGCTTCAATTAAAGCCCAGAAAATGACTGTAATTTGTAAAGGTTTAAGAAAAAAACAAACCATTTAAACCCCAGCGCAGCTAGCCTAGAATAAAATCACTGATCACGACCTTTGATTTGACTTTGACTTTGAGCCTAATTGAGGTCTGTCATTTAATGACATCACAGGGATGGCCAAATCAACCGCCCGTTTGGCAGGGGCGAGTAAAAATTCTGTCGGGCTAGTAGAAACCGTATGGCAGCTCGCCCGGTTGACCAGTGCCAGTGCCAGTGCCAGTGACAATTCTGGTCAAATGCAAAACTTTCAGTGGTACTATCGAATTTCAAATATAAACTTTGGGCAATAAGCCTGTTCATCGCTGACCACAACCTGGTTTTCTATCGAATCACCAGTGTTTTGTGTGTTTCTGACAGTGACAGTCACAATTTTAGTGTGTGGTAATGGTATGTACCGGGCTAGCATAAGTAATGTGGTGGGCTAGTGAATTTCTTGAAGTTACTCGCCTGGCTGGCGAGTGAAATTTGTGTTATTTGGCCATCCCTGCATCACAATTCAGGCGTACCCGTCCGCAGAGAGCAAAACTGCAAGTGTAACTGCAACGTATGACTCATTGACTCAATGACTGTCACTGTGTCAGATATGCTGTCCTAACCAAAATTCTGCAATCTTTACTTTTGTTGCCACACCTGGCGACTGTCTCTTTTTGTCTAAACGGCTGAAACAGTCCCTTCTTCTCCTTCTTCATACTTAGGAAATCCCTATACAATACAGGGCAACTAAATGAACTATACTCATTGGGCAACTGCCTTCATTCAGTCATTCACTCATTCGAGTCATTGGCCTGCCACTAGTGCCAGACCTCCAAATATGCAATAACACATACTGATAACAGCTAAAAAGTGGACGTTCTGACGCAGACCAAAATGGGTGGACTATACTGAAACTTTAGCGCTTTATTAACAAGATTTAGCGAGACTTAACATTAGTGACAATCACAATGACACTGGTGACAGAATCAGAGCTGCAGAAACGCGGAAGTGTACTTTAAAAAGCCTGTTCGTAAAAAGAGACGAAGTATTTTTCGTGCAAAAACGCCTCACCTTTATCATTTGGATGATTGAGGAAGTTTTTAAAGTATGTGACTAGCTCGTGGTTCCTTATTCGGCCGCCCCTTTCTAAAATACAAGCTTTGACTGCCTCGACATTAAACTCGGCAGCCATTTTCGTATTTTGTTGACCGTCTGCACCTTCTTGCCAGGAAAGCACATGAAGGGAAGTAAATGCGTAAGAAACCCGTCGGTAAGTCAAGTTAGTTCACCAGTGAAGAATAATTATGTGAAAATTGAAGAATTAAAAGAAAAAGAAAAAAGCTCACGAAGACTTGCAAAATTCAGTGGCTGTGCCTTATGAATTTTAGGGAATGCTGCCTTCCGTTTGACTGCACAGAGAGTGTGCTTACATAATATTACTGACTCGATTCCCTAATTGTTCACTTGATACTGATTTGCGAGCATAAACTTGGTATGCAGCTTTCATGATGTTGTAGAGTGAGACTCAGTATTACAAAATCATTTGAGACTTCGCGGCGACAGACACTGGTCTAAAATATGTTATTGTTTTCATCGTAAGAAAAAAATCACCATGCTAGTAAAGTTCATTATCAGTTTTAGTGACACTCAGGCAATGGGACCTTGTCTGTTTTCCACAACTTGACTTAATGTCAAATTACATCAAGTAGGTTAAGTTTGATATCTGAACATGAGAAATTACATTAATAATAATAAATAATAATAATAATAAATGAGCATTTATATAGCGCAACATCATAACTTTACAATTATCAGGGACCTATATAGAGGTCTATGCAATTATGCTCTTTGCGCTTGACACATTTAAAATTAAACCACAGTTATACAAGCATTTACATCTACATTTATAGTCAACAACGCTTAATTAAAAGCATACACCATCAACCATACATTACAAAAAATTCTTCCACTAACTAAGTAATAAAAACATGAATAAAATAGGTAGTGAAAACAAGGAAATACCAGCTGAATACCCTTAATCAAACAGAACATGTTATCAACAATTCTGAAATTTAAAATGTTATTATTCTGTCTTATTAATGTAATAATTGAAATTAAAAATCAAGGTGTGTGTTGTGTTGGTAATGAAACAATCACTTAGGCCCCCCCCCCCCCCCCCCCCCAAAAAAAAAAAGTCTGTTTACGGTAACATATGCCAAAAAATAGGGTCGGTAGGTCGGGATTTTTTTTTCTCCCAAAATACATATTTTTAAGTTATTTTGCCAAAAAACAGACTTTTTTTTTCTTCTTTTTTTTCTTCTTTTTTTCCCCAAATGCCAAAAAAAAGTTTAGGGTCGCGCGAAAAAATAGTGTCGGTGGGGATACCGTAAACAGACTTTTTTTTTTTTTTTTTTTTTGCCTTAGCGTTGACAACGACTGATTTTAGATGCAAATGAGGCAGACTTTACATTTTGAATAAAACTGGCTTGCATGACCGTGCAAAAAGGAAGCCGAAAAAAATAAAGAGAAAGGGAGAATGTACGTTCTGGCTCACCGATTCCGACAGACCCTAAATATTAACGCAAAATAGGCTTCTGGACTAAACTTTTACTAAAATGAAACATGCGACAAAATCAGAAAAATACTGCATAAATCCATACAAAAAAAATACAGTAAAGTAAGGTTGTTTTGAACCAATGCCGGGTCTGTCGGAATCAGTAACCCAGAACGTACATTCCCCCTTTCTCTCATACAACATTCTTAAGCTCAATACGCTCTCTCATTTACAAACTTTACTTCATATGTTCTTTCACTGTTAGAATTATATCTGATACATGCAATGTGACTGTCTAAACGAATAGTTAACTCTTTACAAGTGATTCTATTTTTACTTTTTCTTCCCGTCCTATTTGAATCCCCTTTTTTAAAAACTGCTTTTTCAGATCTTCTATATCGAGTGGCTTGTTATATTCAGCTCGTGTTTTTGTTTGAATACTTGCTTTCTTACTTTTGTAGTCATCAAAGTCTGTTTGTATCTGTTTGAATTCTTCGTCAGAAACTTTTGAATCTTCAAGTGCTTTACTGATAGACAGTTTTAGGCTAGACAATTTTGATGATGCAAGAGTGGAAATGGATTCGTGTTTTTCAAGCTTTTTCACAATTTTTTTCATTATAGCTGATGCTATAAATGATAAACCACCAACTGCTGCTGCGACACCACCTAGGATTAGAGAAACTGGAGTCCCTACTCCGGTAGCTAACAGAATTGTTCCCGTTACACCTGCAGCTGATGCAAGGATAGTAGAACCAGTGCTGGCATTAGAAAGGCTGTTGTAAGTTGTTGAGTACTTACGTCTAGCGCGAGAATATTTTTCTAATTCATCTTCTAGTTGTTTTTGTATATTACTAATGTGTGCCAGTCTGAATTGTTGACTTTCTGCTGCACTTTCATCAATATTAGGATAAAGCTTCACACTGCTAGTCATCTTTTTAATGCAAAATATAAAATATTTATCTTAATTCTCACTGGCCAGTGTTTCTGCTAAGCTTTGAAGCTGTTCATTGCTTAACACCTTATCTGTATAGTAGAAAGCAATCAAATCAAGATAAGTAAGATTAATACTTCTTATTTCTGTTAAATTATTTATATCTGCGTTAACAACAACATTTTGGTTTGACGTCTGTTTTTTTATTGTGTTAGAATCCTTTTGAACAGCAATAAATACTCTGACTTCTTCAACATTTAATGGTCTCCAGTTGAGATTTATTCCTCTCATTAGAACAGTGTTTGTGGTTTCTTCCCTTTTCCTGACAACTATATCAAATATCATAGTTGCATTCTGCCCTATTGGAAGCTTGGGTATAAAATCGACAATGGTGTCAGCGTCCTTTTCAACACTTTGTTTTCTGTGAATGAGATAGTTGTTCTTATGGAAAGGTTTAACTGCAACTTCTCCCCTGCTGTTAAACGCAGGAACAAGGCTAACAATTAGTGGTTTAGCATTGATTGACTTACGGAATGTGTCGTCTTTTCCAACAAGAGTGTATGGACTCACAAATTCAAACTTCATTTCCCAGTCAATCTTTTTCATAACAGGACTAAGTACCCATTTTTTATTCTGATGTTTCCACATGTAGTATATGTCATCGACAATTGGATCAGGTACATTAACATCACGGATTTGACCTAGTTTGAGAAATCTTGGTTTCTTTTCATCGTCGATTTCCTTTCTCTTGTAATGACCAGTGTCTGTAAACTCGAATGCATACACTGCACCAACTTCAGCATTGCTCTCAAAGTCGATAGCATCTGCTAAATCTTTCAACTCTATAGTTGAACATGCAACAGGATAAATTATTGTAGGTCCACTCGACATTTTAATACTCGATATTTTATGGAACTATTTCCAATGTAATGTTAAACAAACAATCAACTGGTTGTCCACTTTGATTTTTCAGATCAATGTGTAGGAATTCATGACACCCTTCCTCCAAGTCCTTGAACTGAAGTGTCTTAAATGTTGGCACGTGCATTTTACAAAAAGAGGCATCACTCGGTGGAAGAATCCTAAGCAGATCAGAACGCTGATCATTAAACAGATTATAGGATGTGTTAAGCTCTCTCATGTGAACAAACAGTACACTGTTAACATCCATGTCAATGGGACGTGTTCCCTTGTATATTTTTGTAATTCCAAGCATATCAAGGAGTTTGGTTGGAAACTCAAATGATCTGTTTACTTCTCTAGTTTTGGGCATAATAAGAGTAGCAATGAGACTTGCATGATTTAAACTCGCTGTAATACCTACTGGAGCAAACAATTCTTTCTCTAAAGTGCAGAAGTCATAGTAACCATCTTCTACAGAATGTGTTTTACCATTAATTCTAACCCAGTTGTTATTCTTTTTTTTACTGATATTATACCAAGTAACCTTGTACATAATTTCATGCAGTGCAACTTTCATTCCTCCATTTTGATTGTTGATAGGGTTTGCAAGTTTAACTGGCACACCAGTCTTCACATTTGTTAGTGTGATAAACATTTTTTATTCAACAACAAAAATGATTCAGTATAAATTCAACAAAGACGTTAAATACAAAACTGGACCATATTACAATCCAAAGACTATTTCTTTCCATGAGTTGGACTTTGCTGTAACAGAAACAGAATCCATTCGCGTTAAAGTGCCTGACCCATTCCATTCTTACCTAAATCCCCCAATCAAAAATGATAGTGTTCCAAAGATGTGGAACTCTCACCCAATGCAGTTCTATCAGAATCAGTTAAACTTTGCAATATTCTGTGCAACCACAGGATGTGGAGTGTCCTATGCAGACCACATGAATAATTCAAACTTACTGACAAAGTGTGTGTACACATTTCACGTTTACTATCAGTGCAGGAGAATCTTGTCTGAACTTCAGGCACCAATGCCGCATGAAAAGAGCTGGAACCCATTCAACAATAGGATAAACATGAAAGTGTATGAGCGTCTCTGCAATGAATTCAATATAGATTTTAAGACCGACTTTAGGCAAAAGCAAGACAAAAACCATGGCATGGGAACACTATATTTATGGGGTGTCCACAGGAGGTATAATTTTGATTACTGGCCAGGTCATACATCTTTTTCTTCAAATGTGCAGGTACAGTTAGGATCAATAGAACAAGAGCACCACAATGCATGGACTACTTTTATATTAGACACCGGCAAAGGTTTCACTGGATCAGGTGTTGAAAGGATCAATGAATCTATCCGAACATATGCGTGGTGCTTGCTAGGCTCGCAGGCACAGACACGATCAAACATAATGAGAACAAGCACAGGGTTTGGTGCACAGAAACAGTTGTTATCAAATTTAGAAGATGTCATAAACTCTGCAGTTGATCTGCCTTCCAGCATCAAAAGGTATCAAGACTCTCTCCGTTATGCAAGATCAAAAGTTGACTTTGCTGTTGGTAACGGCCTTTACATGTTACCTTCTGATCTCCAGCTGCAGATTGGAACAATAACAAATTATAACAATGAAATCATTATTGCTAGTGACACCCAGCCGCTTGGAAAGGGTGAAGAACTGAATTCAGAAATCAGAACGATGCTACAGCCATATCACAATGAACAGAAACAAAGCGTGACAAGTGAAGATCACGCTGCAGGTGAAGATCATTCTGTCACTAGTGATGATCAAGCTGTTAGTATTAGTGATGATCATGAATCGCAGAAGACTGCTCTAGTAATTGGTGGAGTGGGTGTAGGCTTACTTTTGCTTTATTCTCGTTAGCAGAACACCTGCAATTAAAACTATTAGAGTCCAGAGATGTTCAGCCATGAAACCAACAACTTTACCTGCAAAAGATAACAGCCAGCTAACAATTGAACCAATGATTCCTGGAAGTGCATCCAAAGCTTTTGCTGCTAGTTTCTTTAATAGTTCTGCAATGTGTTTGAGTTGTTTCTTTACCCATCCCGGATCAGATGGAGGTGAAGGTGAAGGTGGAGGTGGAGGTGTGACAGTGCCACCTGTGAGTGCGAACACTAATGTGCTTATTGCAAATCCTAACGCAGTTAGTATACTAGCTATTGTGATTCCCTGCTCTCTGAAAAGCGTTCTAATTCTTTCAGCAAGAGTTGTGTCTTCGTAAAGGATTCTTTGAATTGTATTTTTTATTCTGCTGACCTGTGTTCTCAGTTGTTCTCTATTGTTACTTAGAACTTCTAACCTTATGGCTTTCTCCTCCTGCAAATCTTTTAAACGCTTAGAAATTCTGTTTTTTACTTCTTGTTCTAGGTTCAAATCATCAGCATCAGCAAGTTTTTGTTTCTCTTTGTTTATATCTTCATCCAGCTGACCTAGTTTTGACAGATTATTTGCTATTTCACCTCTGATGGTTTGTAGTGATTGATTAAGGGCTTCTATTTCTCTCATAGGTAATAGTTCATGTGGAGTCTTCAGTGAAGTTTCCTCAGAAAAAGAAGTCTCTATCTCTTGTATAAGTTGATCAGCCTCATCTGCAAGTTTATTAAGATCTTGCAATGGAACAGATTCTATTTGAGTAGCAGTTGGTAGTCCTAGTTCTGCTTGTTGAAGTAAGGAAACAACATGGGAAGATGATGACCGTGTGCTAGGCACAATATCTAATTGCCTAAGTCGATTAGCAGTAAGTTTTTGTTTTAGTGAAACTTTTGATAGAAACTTAGCAGGATTAGATTTATATGTAAGTTGGACTTTTTCTCCTTTATCGCTAGTTGTATATAAATGATTTGCTTCCATTTTGAACTGGTTTGGATCTAAAACATCAGGTTCTTCTCCTAAACTTTTGTAGAAATCTCTAACTTTACCTTCCAGAAGTTCATGTCGTGCCACCTCATAATGCAGTGAATGATGATAGGGAACCAAAGGGATTGCTTCGCTCATGTCGTCCGCTGGCTCAAATAAATCTTCAAATCCACCTTCTGCCATTTGTAACTTATTTTTTATTTTGAAAATAAAAAAAGATGGCACAATCGTTCGGTTCTGTTCTTGATCCTTACAGAAGGCTGAAAGAACCTCTCGGGGTAAAAGGAATAAGGCAAACAGTTATAGTTACAAATAATCCTTCTACTATTGATCAGAATGAAATACTTACTGTTAGGTTTCCTAATCTAGGTAAGAACGATGTTATTGTACCAGGCACTGTAAGACTATCATTCAAATTAGAATTAGAATCTGGCTCAGATGAAAATAGGACTTTGGCTTATAATGTAGGAAGAGCAATTGTGAGGAAGATTACTGTCAAACTGGAAGGGCGGGAAGTGATGTCATTGAATAATGCAGATGTATTTTTAGTTTATGCAGATAATTGGTTGACTGACAATGAAAAGAAAAACAGAGTGTTTCAAGGGATTCAGTCAGACAATGGGATAAAAGTTAGAATAGGAGCAGGAGATAAAGCTGACAACAAAAAAGATAACGCTGTCAATGTTGCTTTTGGAAACAAATTTTGTATTCCACTTGACTTTGAACTCATAAATTCACATCCTCCCTTCTATCAAGGAGCATTGCGTGACAGGCTGTCATACGACCTGACTTTCAATAGTTATGATCGTGTTATGCTTTCACAAGACCCGGAAGCAAAGTATAAGGTGTCTGGAATTTCTTTAGAGTTTGATGTTGTAAACCATCCTGAACTGGCTAGACTTATAGAAAATCAGTACAGTTCTAAGCTGCCTATCTATTATGAAAGAGTGTTGAATCACAGTACACTTTCAAAAAGCCAGGCTGATCCAATCTGGAACATTAACTTGAATACACCAGCTAGGTCAATGAAGGGAATACTTATGTTGTTTGAGGAACCAAAAGATTCATATGAAAGGCAAATAGAAAAGTTTTACAATCCACTAATCAATAGAGTATATTGCACAATTGAAGGGCAGCCAAACCAAATATTTGCATCTGGCATGCTGCCATACCAACACTATGATGAAGCAAGAAAGTACTTTACTGGAGGAAGATTGAAAGACCCAACATCTGATCTTGTGGCTAAAGATCTACATTTACACGGTGTTGGCGTAGAAGATTTCTTGACAAATAAATATGCGTTATGGCTGGATCTCAGAACAACTGACGACAACAAACTGCATGGAAGTGGAAGGCGAATTGAAAACGGATCAGAAGGAATCACAATACAAATTGAAAAGGAAGTAGGGAGTAGTAGTAAATCAGTTAAGATCTACGTGTTTGTTGTGTCAGATGCGCAGTTAAACATCTCTGAAAGCAGATTACAGGATATTGTTTATTGAACGTGTTAAAATGAAGTATCTAGATTTTCTTCCAAAAGATCCACACTGTTCTTTGATTTGTGGGGCAACAGGTTGCGGCAAAACAAGATATGTTTTGGATTTATTACAGACTGTTTACATAAATCACTTTGAACACATAGTCATATTCTGTCCAACCATAAAGCATAACAGAACATACAAGGAGAGAAAATTCATATGGTCTGATCAAAATATATTTATTGTAAATCCTTCTGATCGTCTAAATGTTTGCTTGGAGCATTATTTCGATCTTTTTCAGAACACGCCAACACTGTTTATTATTGATGACTGTGCAGCAGAACGTGACATTGTTAGAAAGAAAAGTGCACTAGCAAAGCTTGCATTCAGTGGACGACATGCATTAATATCAGTTTGGATATTAACACAAAAATACAATGCAGTTCTGAAAGACTTTAGAGAGCAACTCAAAACAATAACATTGTTCTATTCAAAGGACCGTGACAGTTTTGAAGAGTGCCTTCGAGAAAATGATGTCATTGAAAACAAACAGGAGAGAGAAAGAATAAAGAATAATCTGAAATCTTCTAAGCACTCGAAACTGGTTTTAAAAACTGATCAACCAGTTCAGTATGTATGTTTGTAGAAATCCTTGCTAAGTTCTTACCAAGTTCTTACTCAAGTTCTTACTCAAGTTTTTACTCAAGTTCTTACTCAAGTTTTTACTAAGTTCTTGTCAAGTTCTTACTCAAGTTCTTACACAAGTTCTTGTCAAGTTCTTACTCAAGTTCTTGTTAAGTTCCTACCTAAGTTCTTACTCAAGTTCTTGTTAAGTTCCTACCTAAGTTCTTGTTAAGTTCCTACCTAAGTTCTTACTCAAGTTTAATTACTAGATTTTAATTTTATTCTGCATCAAAATAAAATGAACTGTGATGAATTGCTGATGCAGACTGCTACAGATATTGAAATCTGTGACAGTAGGACTATACCTGATAAAAAAGAAAGATTGTATTCACTTGCTGTTTGTGGAAAAACAAAACACTACCTTGGGCAGCAGTTAACTGTGGAAGAAGTACAACATCTTTCCTCAGAAGATATAGAAAAGTATCATGGACGGTATGAATCAGTGCTTGGTTCTAAGATGGTTAGAAGTATTGGACAGACTGTTATAGGTTTGTACACAAAGATTTTTGGACATTTTACACCTCTCGACTCGGAGGAAGACTTAACACATGATCTAACTCATGACCCTGTTGTTTCCAAGTCCCTCGAATCTCTTGCCTGTGGCCTGTATTATCGATTTGGTGCTTTATTAGTACCATTTGTTGCTGGATTAATTACTTTCAAACACATTAATTTTCAGAATAAAAAAGATGACAGATCAGTTGAAGCAGACAGTGGAGCAGACGAAAATACCAGAAGTGAACACAGTGACAAAGAAACCTGGTAGAGTAGAAGCAGGAAAAAAACTAGCCGAATGGAACAGACAAAAAAAGTTAAATCAAAAGGCAAAGCAGAACATTATGTCTGAAGTTGAGCAGACACCAAACATTCCTGAAGTGACTAAGGTCACACAAACTGATCAAGAATTAAAATCTTCATTTCTATCATACAGAAAAGTAGCTGTAGCAGCTGTTGTTGGAGGAGGTGGATACTTGCTTTACAAACTTTGGCAAGGCAAATATAAAGTGTCAGAAACACCAAAATCAGAACCACCAAAATCAGAAACACCAAAACCAACAAACAAAGCAGTACAAACAATAACAAAGCCCACAGTAGTACCTGCAGTGGATTCATTTCATATGGAATAATTTTAATATTTTAATTTTGATAACATAAAAATGAGTTCTGAAAAGACAATAGTTAATCTAGTTTATCACGCTGCAGTGATTGGAGGCTTGAGTGTAGGTTACACAATGCTGGGTAAAAGTCTCCTCAGAATGAAACCAGCCGACTTGGGAAAGTTAGACTTCGAAGACGGTGCTAAACTAATTGGTGTTGTGACAGCTTCCTTTGCAACAAAAGACTTCCTGGTGAAGCAAGGAATTATTCCAGAAAATATAAACATGTAAGACAATAAAATGGCTAGCTTGGTTATGGTGGTGGGAGGTGCGATTGTAAATGCGCTTGCATTTTCTGGCAGCAACTATTTGTTTTCTAAACTGCAAAATGGTGAAGAGAGGGAAAGGCACAACAAAGCCATGGAACAACTGGCGAAAGCACAGGATGAATACGAGAAGAAACGAATTGCGCAGTTAGACTTTATGAATGATAAACTCAGGCAGCAAGGACATGCAAACAAAACCTTTGCCAATGTTGATGCAGCCATTCAAGAATACTATCTCGTAACTGGAAAGAAAATGAAGACAAGTGCTCCTCCAAAACTGGGTGACTTTTATCAGCCTTCAGAAGAGCAGAAAATGGGCGAGATTGTTTTCATTGTTATTGGTATGGCTGTTGTTTACTTTATTGCGCGTGCTGTCAAATCTTAATATTCTGTCATTTAAAAAACCATGAGTGATGCTTTGTTATCTAAAATATATTATTCCCCAAAAGGATACTGGAAAGGAAGAACTGCTATTGACAAGCTCAGTGACGCAGCAGGTGTTTCTCAAGATATAGCAAAGAAATGGTTGTCAAAGCAGGCAGTTTGGCAGATCTATTTACCTGCACCAAGAAACATTACACGACCACACTTTGTTAACATTAAACCGAATGACACTCATCAAATAGACCTGCTGTATTTACCGCATGACACAGTCAGAAGGAAGAAGTATAAGTATGCACTGACTGTAGTTGATGTTGCAACAAGATACAAAGATGCTGAACCGTTGACAGAGAAAAGTGCTATAGCTACAGCTGTTGCCCTGCAAGAAATTTACAGACGTGGACCACTAAAGTATCCCAGAATGATTCAGTGCGATGATGGTAAGGAGTTTAAAGGAGCTGTCAACCAGCTTCTGTTAAAACATCATGTTACAGTGAAGAGAGGTATTCCAGGAAACCACAGGTCACAGGCTATTGTTGAGAGCTTTAACAAACAGTTGGCAGAAAAACTGTTTTCATATCAGTACCATCAGGAATTTTTGGACACAGAAAGTAAATTGCGTAACACTGAATGGGTCAAAAGATTACCATCAGTACTTAGAGCAATGAATCTGGAGGTATTTAAAGCTACAGGGTTAAGACCAGTTGATGCAATCAAACAGAAAACAATACCTGTTGCTCCAAAGTCAACAACACCAGTGGCATTACTACCTTTCAATCAGAAAGTCAGATATTTATATGCACCCGGTGAAGCTGAGGGTGACAGCAGGAAGCGTGCAACGGATCCAATCTGGAGTATTGACATTCATGAAATCAAGAGAGTAGTAGAGACAAATCCACCTATATATTACTTGAGAGAACCAGCACCGCAAAGAGCCTTTGTAAAAGAGGAATTACAATTAGTTCCACGTGGTACAAATGTTAAATGATTTTTTATTTCAGATTTTATAGTGTTAACAAAAATGGAAGCTCTGAGAAAGAATTCTAAGCAACTTCATTTTTTTGATTTATATTTTTATTTTGAGTTATAAAATCAAACTCACAGCGATGGAAGACTCTGTATTAGAATCTTTATCGACAGTATTTGACACCGTTGAATTACAAGTAACGGATCCTCAAAATGTGCAGTCCAGTGTGCAAGACGCCATTGAACAAATTCCAAACAATTTGTTGATTGAACCTCCAGTAAAAGTGCAGATAGTCAGTTTAATAAAATACAAAACAATCAGTGATGAGGTGCTAGAAGTTCATGTTTCAACCAGACAACTAGCACTTAATTCTATGGCAGAATTGAATGGAAACTGGGCAGATGAAATGATGAAACGGTTTGAGCAAGCTGCAGAGGATGCAAAGATGAAAGGATCCGGATGGTCAGAAGGTGAAATTCTAAAAATAGAATTGAAGCTAAGTAAATTTGCCCCCATCAGAGGTAGAAGTTACATACCTTTACCTCCTGCTCTTGTCAAAAAACGTGCTGTGCTGAACATAAAGAATGATGATGACAAATGTTTTATGTGGTGTGTTCTGGCAAGACTGTACAGTGTAAAGAAAAATGCAGAAAGAGTGTCGAACTATCATGCATACAGAAATAAACTAAACTTTACTGGTATTGAATTTCCTGTCAGCATTACAAGCATTGACAAATTTGAACAGCAAAACAAACCCATCACCGTAAATGTTTACACGTGGGATGAGGAAGATGAACTGAAACCAGTCAGAATATCAAAGAACTCACCAACGATTGGTGATTGTGATACTAACCATGTTGACATGTTACTAATGACTGATGGTGTAACATATCATTACACTTTGATTCGTACAATGAGTAGACTGATGGCGAGCACAAGCAATCACAATAGTAAACAAGACTTTTGTAGGCGATGTCTCTTGCGTATTCCATCAATTCATGCAGCACTTATACACAAGCAACATTGTAAGAGCGTTGATGATGCGGTTGTGAAGTTAACAACACCACCGCCAGACAGCAAAGTGTATTTTAAGAATGTATGCAAACTACAGAAAAGTCCTTATGTTGTTTATGCTGACTTTGAATCTATCATTGTGCCATATGAAGGACCTTTACCAAAAGACCTACCTAAAACAGTAACTCTAAGTAATCATCAAGTCTGTTCATATGCATTTATTGTTGTTAGTTCAGATGGTAAACATTCTAAACCGCAATTGTACAGAGGACCTAATGCAGCAAAGAACTTCTTACAGCAAATGAACCAAGTGCGAAATGACTGCTCCAAACAACTGAATCTTTCAGACATTGTTATGAAACCTGAAGACCAAGAACAGTTTAACTCTACCACACAGTGTTGGATATGCGAACAAAGTCTAACACCAAACACAGACAATCCAATAGTAAGAGATCATGATCATGTAAGTGGGCAGTTCCGAGGAGCAGCACACAGCAAATGTAATCTACAATTAAAGTTTGATCCTAAGACTTGGAAGCTTCCAATCTTCTTCCATAACTTGCGCGGTTATGATTCACATCTGATCATGCAGGCAGTAACTGATGAATACAAAGCAAGATGCATTGCGCAGTCTTCAGAAAAGTACATGGCCTTTACTCTGAATAGTTTACACTTCTACGATTCTGCTCAACATCTGATGGGAACACTTGAGTCTTTATCTTCATCACTAACTGCTTTCCCAATCACATGTAAGTACTTTGACAGTGACTTAGTTAGAAAGGGAGTCTATCCATATGAATACATGGATTCGTGGGAGAGGTTTGATGAAGATGAGTTACCACCAAAGGATGCTTACTTCTCACGGCTGAAGGGTAAAGGTATAAGTGACGAAGACTATGAACACGCTAAGACTGCATGGAATAAATTAGGATGTAATACAATGGGTGATTATCATGATCAATATTTGTTGGCTGATGTTTGTTTACTTGCAGATATATTTGAGAATTACAGAAGAACATGTATGAAGCACTACAATCTAGATCCTTCACATTACATATCTGCACCAGGCATGAGCTGGGATGCATTTCTTAGATTTACAGGAGTAAAGATTGACTTGCTATCAGATCTACCTACACTTCAGATGATTGAAAATGGACTACGTGGAGGAATCAGTATGGCTTCACACAATTACTGCAAAGCCAACAACAAATACTTGGACGACTTTGATCCTATGAAACCTTCTAATTACATCATGTATCTAGATGCAAACAATTTGTATGGTTGGGCAATGTGTCAGACGCTTCCACTTCGGAACTTTAAGATCTATTCAGGACCATTTTCACAATGTGTTGTGATGACAATATTAAAAGCAGGCCCAGACAGTCGAAAGGGATGGATACTAGAAGTTGACTTAGACTATCCACTATCACTTCATGATCTACATAATGATTATCCTTTAGCGGCTGAGAGGTTAAAAGTAAACCCAAGAGAACCTCCAAAGCTGGTGCCCAATCTGTTTCACAAAAAGAAGTATGTGTGTCACTACAGACTGTTACAGTTTTACATTAGACATGGATTAATTTTGAAGGCTGTTCATCGTATAATTTTATTTGATCAAGAACAGTTTATGAAACCTTACATCATGAAAAACACAGAACTGAGAACCAAAGCCGCTGATGCATCAGAGAAAGACTTTTTTAAACTGATGAACAACAGTTGCTTTGGTAAGACAATGGAAAACCCACACAAGAGAAAGGATGTTAGACTTGTTACAAGAGAAAATGAGGCCATCAAGCTGACATCCAAACCACAGTATCAAGACTTTAAATACTTTCATGAACAGCTGTATGGTATCTTAATGAAAAAACTTGTAGTCAAGCTTGACAAACCAGTATTCATAGGCTTTACTGTGCTAGAGTTGTCAAAACTGTTGATGCTTGAGTTTTTGTATGATTATTTGAAACCAAGATATCCCAAATCGAGAGTACTTTACACAGACACAGATTCATTCTTACTTGACATTCCAGCGAATGACATTTACAAAGATCTAGAAGCTGAAAGTCCTGCAGTAAAAGGAAAAGATTCTTTTTATGACACTTGCGACTACCCTAAAGAATCACCATTGCACTCAAATGTTAACAAGAAGGTTATTGGAAAGATGAAAGATGAAATGAATGGGAAGATAATTAAGGAGTATGTTGGATTGCGTGCAAAGATGTACAGTGTTGCAAGTGAGAAAGGGGTGGTTAAAAAAGCAAAGGGTGTAAGCAAACAGGTTGTAAAGTCGAGCATATCGCATGATAACTACAAGGAAGCACTGTTTCAGAAGCGAGTGTTTCACCATGACAACCCTAAGATCAGTTCCGCGCTTCATCAGATCAACACAACTATTGTAAACAAGAAATCTTTAGATGCTAATGACACAAAGCGCGTTTATTCATCACCAGAATATTCTTATGCAATTGGACACTGGAGAACAAACGGATGCGGCTCCAAATAGTCTGAGTGTGTAATAAGAATTTTTGTCAATCGGGAAAACCCGCTATGACAGCTTTGTTTTGACTGCAGCGGGGGAGAGGAAGTTGCTTGCGTTTGGGAAGTGTTTGTGAAAGGGGAGAAGGCTTTGTTGAGTTTCAAAGCAGCCACCAAGTACACTTGTCAAAGCTTGAATCAATAAACAAGTCATTTGCATAAAGTGCACTCGGCGGCCGCCCGAAGGCAGCCTTTGAAGCGAAGCGAAGCGAAGCGAAGCAGGGTGTTGACCTATTTTGGCGCAACTGCCAGTTGCGTGACCTGATTGCAGTGTTAGCTCTAACTCTTTTTTCCTACTCTTGTGATTGCTGTTGATGTATATTTGGAACCATTGACGTCACTTTCTCAGCCCAATCGCGAAGCAGGGTGTTGACCTATTTTGGCGCAACTGGCAGTTGCGTGACCTGATTGCAGCCTACTCTTGTGATTGCTGTTGATGTATATTTGGAACCATTGACGTCACTTTCTCAGCCCAATAAAGCCTGATATCCTCATTCTTTTCAAACATGGTTTTGAGTTCTTTTCTCATGTTGAAGACTTCATAAAAAGACATCCCAACTGTGCTGAATTTGGCTCTGTATGGAAATAGTAAACGGGCAATCTCCCTCAATCTCCGTGCATACGTAGAAGAAATTTTAACGTTTCTTTCCAACCAGCCATCCCAGGTCTCATTATGAATGCCTTGTTCTGCTTCATAAAACTTAAATGCGATTTCTAGAACCATTCCATATTGCAAATTGAAGCCCATTGAAGTTGCCTCCTGTCTTTGTATGTGTCTATATCCCTCAACTAACTTTTCAATGGCACTTGCTGATGATGTGATATCTTCCGGATTAAAAAAGAACACTTCCTTCCTAACTTTCATGCTTACATCAACAATTTTTGACTTTAAATATTCGTGGAGTTCATTGAACGTCATTGTTGTTTTGGTTTTCTTTGGTTTTCCTCCATACAAATCTGAAAGTTTCCGTTTTGGGCGTGAAGGAAATTTAGGTAGTTTTCCACTCGGAGATGGCCCTTCATTTTTCATTTGCGATAATACTTCAACAAAATTGTTGAGGTAACTGAGGTGCTCTTCAATAGTTAAAAACTGCTCAGAATTCCATTCACTCAATGATTCCGGTATATCCATAGTTGGTGAATGTAAAATTAAAGTTGATGACTGTGTTGAAAAATCTAATAGATTTTGATGAGCAACTTGTGATTCAAGAATTTCTCTCTCTAATTCTTCAGAAATGCTATCTTGAGACATAAATATTTAGCAAATATAGTGACAGTAAAAACACTTCTCTCACAGAAAACACAACCGCACGGCAGGCGAGTCCGGAATGAAATGACAAAATCACCAGGCTATGTTACAATCAATACCAAGTGTTGGGCGGACGTGACGTAACTGTTGCTATCACATGATTTAATCTTGTCTTGCCATTGGAGGAATATAGAAGACAGGCTTGCTGTTTGTTTTTACCAGATCAATACGGTAGTTATGGCAGATTGGATCAATACGCACGCTGGCTGCAACTAGTTAATATTTCAATGGAAACTAAATTTAGCGTTGCACAGAGAGAAAGGGAGAATGTACGTTCTGGGTTACTGATTCCGACAGACCCGGCATTGGTTCAAAACAACCTTACTTTACTGTATTTTTTTTGTATGGATTTATGCAGTATTTTTCTGATTTTGTCGCATGTTTCATTTTAGTAAAAGTTTAGTCCAGAAGCCTATTTTGCGTTAATATTTAGGGTCTGTCGGAATCGGTGAGCCAGAACGTACATTCTCCCTTTCTCTAAGAAAGAGAGGGATAGGCCCTACAAAACTGAGAAAGAAGGGCGCCGCGAAAGAAGACAAAAACTGAGATAGAAAGATGAGTACTTGAACTGTGAAACGGCCGCCATACAGAACAAGATTGAAAAGAACAACAAGAACACTGAATAACGTGACAAATACTTATATTGTCTGTCTGTACAAAACAGAAATGTGCTGACAGAAACGTAGACACACACGCCTTTCAGTCAAACAAACGGTAAAATGTGCGGTGAATAGAAGTGGTACGTACCTGTTCGTGTGTTACTCGTAGAGCACAGGCGTAAGAATATTGTTTGCGCATGGCACACAAACCGACTAAAACATATGCACCGACTGCCGCGTGGGAGCTTTGAGTTCTGAACTGAGCTGCCGAGAAAACAAATCATCTGTCAGCACAGCGTGCAGTGGGGTAACAATATTATCTTTTAAGAACAAAAAGCCATTCCGACATTGGCGTACCAGCTGACATGGTTGTGTCTTCGGTGCAGTCAGCTTATTTTCAATGTTAGGAAGGAAACACTTCATTCTTTTCACTGACGAGCGTTGGTTGCGACGGAGAAAGAATGTTTCGAACTAGTTTCGTGTCTGCACAGGCTGTACGCAGTGACTAAATGGATGTGATAACTTGTCATTCCGAACATCGTAGACCAGTCTGTGTGGGTCACATTTTATCCAGCATATCTGTGCATAGTGGTGCTGACTTTATGGGTGAAAAGGTTGCACGTGCTATTGAAATGTCACTTGACTACGTTTGTTTTTCAAACGAAGAAGAAAAAATACTCTTATTTGTTCATTTATTCATTCATTCATTTATTCACTCATCCATTCATGTTTTGTTTGACTCTCTTATGTGTCTATTGGTTTATCTATTGCATTCTTATCGATCTATTCGTTCATGTATGTATTCATTCATTCATTCATTCATTCAATTATTCATTTATCTGTTTATCTTTTTATTCTTGAATTTATGTTTCAATTACAAAAACGAAGAATGAATCGTGTTTCTCGTTGTGCTTCATCACTATGACACGGGGTTTGGACTGGTTATTCCCTTGAGTCACTAACACATTAACATTTTGAATTGGTCCGGGAACTTTTTTCTGCGACTGATGTCGGTCAAATGGGCCATTGATTTTTGTAATGGACTGGTCAGGGCACTTTTCTCTAACATACATTCTTTCCGGCGATGACGGCAACGATAATGCTGACCATTACAGATCTGTCCAGGATTTTAAATGAAACAAGATGACAATTCTCCCCTCCGCCCACCCCCCCACCCCCCACCCCCCCCCCCACACACACACACACACACACACACACCCGCCCCACACCCCTGCTGACTGACTTCTTTGCAGGGTGAGATTTTTTTTTAGGATGAATGAATTTCGTAACCGACACCATTGACATTGTCAGTGGGAGAAATTGTTTCGTCTCAAAATTCCAACTCTATAAAAGTATAGGAAGAATGAGGCTGTTGATGGTTTTTTATATGCCGGCAAGTAGAAGGATTCTATTTTTACCTCACCGGCTGCAAAGAAATGACGAAGCAATTTAACTCACTACAAAGAACTGAAGATCGAAGCAATAGGTGCCTCAATGCAAATAAATGTAGGAGAAATTGTCGCAGTGCAAAGAAACGAAGAAGCAATCGCCTTGTTAGTGCAAAGAACTTGTTTGTTTGTTTGTTTGCTTAACGCCCAGCCGACCACGAAGGGCCATATCAGGGCGGTGCTGCTTTGACATATAACGTGCGCCACACACAAGACAGAAGTCGCAGCACAGGCTTCATGTCTCACCCAGTCACATTATTCTGACACCGGACCAACCAGCCCTAGCACTAACCCCATAATGCCAGACGCCAGGCGGAGCAGCCACTAGATTGCCAATTTTAAAGTCTTAGGTATGACCCGGCCGGGGTTCGAACCCACGACCTCCCGATCACGGGGCGGACGCCTTACCACTAGGCCAACCGTGCCGGTGTGCAAAGAACTGACTCCACTTGAAGCAAGCCGAACCTGTAAACGTACCAACTTGCACGGCGTAAGGTTGGCCGCAGTGGCACTATTTTTGCCAAACCGTTAACATTCAGCAGGCAGAAAGCCGCGATAATTGTCACAATCAAATCAACGTTCACACCCTCCCATAAGTTAATGAGAGGGGGTCCTATTTCATCGTACGCTAACCCATGATAAAGCGGACCAGCAGGCTCACAACCGCGACATCAGTTGCCACACGCACACACTGCTATCCTTAGCGGATTATGACTTTATTCAGTTATTCTGCAGAAAAACAGAAATGCTGGAGAAAAACTGTTTGTTTCTGCAGAATTTCTGCATAGTGTCATCTTTTGCGAGAGCAACGTTTTTTTCTCCAGTAAAACAGTTTTACTGCAGTAAAATTGAAATCAAGAATGCTGCAGTAAAACGGTGATGTTGTTTTACTGGAGAAAAACTGTTTACACTTTTTCTTCAGCATTTTGGCATTATTCTGTTATTTTGCAGAAAAACAGAAATGCTGGAGAAAAACTGTCTTTTCTGCAGCATTTCTGCATATAATGTCATCTTTTGCCGAAGCAACGGGTTTTTCTGGAGCAAAACATTTTACTGCAGTAAAATTGAAATCAAGAATGCTGCAGTAAAACGGTGCTGTTGTTTTACTGCAGAAAACCTGTTTACACTTTTTCTGCAGCATTTTGTACTGGCTCATTATAATGTTGTAGCACGCGAGCCCCCCTCTGTCGAGAGATGGACTCATCCAGAATTACCAATAGTTGTGCGTGACACGAATGTATTTTGTCTGTCTGACTTCCTTTCCGCCGGAAGTTCAAAGTTTCAAATTAAACAATGGCACATGTCAGCAATTGACATTGTCACATTTTCCCAGACGAACGCAGTAGCCCACTTCGTGTTCGATTTGCTTCAGAAATTGTTCACGTTCGGCCGCCATTGTGAAGTTGAATATAATGCCCTTATGCTACACGCCTTCTGATTGGTACACTGCGGAACAAACTATTATACTATCCCAGGGGGCGACGAATACAAACGCTACTATACTTTACAAGGTCGTTCGTTCTTCTCCAGAAAAACTGTCACAGGCTATTCTGAAGAAAAAGTTAATCGCAATAATGCTGCGGAAAACCGAGTAAACACTATGCTTCAGAAAAACTGTTTTACTGCAGTAAAAAACGTTGCTTCGGCGAAAGATGGCATTATGCAGAAATGCTGCAGAAAAGACAGTTTTTCTCCAGCATTTCGGTTTTTCTCCAGAATAACTGAATAATGTCATAATCCGCCAAGAGCCAGTACAAATGTAAACAGGTTTTCTGCAGTAAAACAACAGCACCGTTTTACAGCAGCATTCTTGATTTCAATTTTACTGCAGTAAAATGTTTTGCTGCAGAAAAAAACGCTGCTTCGGCGAAAGATGACATTATGCAGAAATGCTGCAGAAAAGAACGGTTTTTCTCCAGCATTTGTCTTTTCTGCAGAATAACTGAATACAGTCATAATCCGCTAAGGATACACTGCCTCTTTCGATCCCTTCAGTACTGCTAGCGTGCAAACACTGCGAAACAACGTTACAGTCGGCCAAGCCGTCACTGGAAGCTTGTCACAAGCGAGTTGCAATCCCGCGACCATGTGCTAGTAGATGTGATATTCAAACGGTCGATGTGAAAAGTGAAGATTGCGTGAGTGTATAGTCAACTATGTGTGCTTTTCAGTCTTTCTGAATCAAACAAACAAAAATTGACAAGAAATGTTAGTTTTCGCAACGCTTAATTTGTGAATGTGTTCTTATGTCAATGATTAAACATCACATAAACTAACCTGTCTGTTTGTTTTTACATTTAGTCAAGTTTTGACTAAATGTTTTAACATAGACGGGGGGAATCGAGACGAGGGTGGTGGTGTATGTGTGTATGTGTGTGTGTGTGTGTGTGTGTGTAAAGTGATTCAGAGAAAACTACTGGACCAGTCTTCATGAAATTTCACATGAGAGTTCATTTCTTCGATTAATTTCCTTGATGACGTCATATCCGGCTTTTTGTGAAAGTTGAGGCAGCATTGTCACGCCCTCATTTTTTAACCAAATTGGTTGAAATTTTGGTGAAGCAATCTTCGAAGAAGCTCGGACTATGGTATTGCATCTCAGCTTGGAGGCTTAAAAACTAGTTATTTAGTTTGCTCATTAAAGTTGTCATTAAAATCAAATTTTTACTAACAGATTTAAATATGATTGCATCGTATTCCTCATCTTCTCATGAATTCAAAAATATATACATATATAATGTTTACTCTAAAAATGTGCTCAGAATGACAGAAAATAAGTTAAGTAAGTACTGCGTTTCCACGCAACCCTGAGACGAGCGTGACCCGTCTCTATTTTGGGGTGTAGTTAGTCGAGACAATCTTAAATAAAATCTCGGCGATGACTGTTTATTGTGTTTATCTGTTACTTTAATGCCGACAGCTTGACTAAATGTTTTTATATCGCTTCACGCGACTTGTTTAGTCTTGACATTGAAACGGTTAGCTGTCTATCTGTTTCCGGCGGAGAGGTTTTGAGGCTCAGAATTCATTTTGAAATTTACAACTGAGAGTACTACATGTAATCGCAACTCTAGCATCTTAACTTGATCTGTTTTTAAATCGTGAAGTTTAAACTCTTACAAAATTAAAATTGAAAAAAACAAAACTTAGCGTTATGGGCAGTCTCATGCCGCTTTTCCCTCCTCAAACATAGCACCAAGGGAGATTTGTGCCAAAGGCAGGAAAGCTGCTGTAAAAACTAGTGTATACATATTCTCTGTCGTGTACAGTTCCAGCTTCTGAGCTGTCAGCTGCAAGTCAGTTTTGGCGGGCTGACAAGAAGTTTGGCATTCGCTTGCTCAGCTGTGATCTAGCGTTCTTTGCGTTAAAAAAAATAGATAATAAAAAGGCAAAATACTTGCAATACCTTTTGTGACAGCATCAGCAGCAGTTATAACAACATCGGTAGCAGAATAAACAACACCAAAAACAACAACAACCCGTTCGTGGTAACAAGTGATGAAACACTGAGACAGCCCCGGCACCCCCCCCCCCCCTCCCCTAATACAAAAAGAGACATTTAAAAAAAAAAGGCAATTAAAAAAAAAAAGCAGTCAGTGACAAAGGATAAAAACAACAGTGAAACATGCAGAACAGTAACAGCCAAACGCCACGTACAAAAATTTAACCGGCAGCAAGCCTATGATGATTTATTCAATATTCAGGTAAAACTACGTAACAGATGTCGTTCAGCTGTGTGTGTGTGTGTGTGTGTGTGTGTGTGTGTGTGTGTGTGTGTGTGTGTGTGTGAGTGTGTGTGTGTGTGTGTGTGTGTGTGTGTGTGTGGTGTGTGTGTGTGTGTGTGTGTGTGTGTGTGTGTGTGTGTGTGGTGTGTGTGTGTGTGTGTGGTGTGTGTGGTGTGTGTGTGTGTGTGTGTGTGTGTGTGTGTGTGTGGTGTGTGTGTGTGTGTGTGTGTGTGTGTGTGTGTGTGTGTGTGTGTGTGGTGTGTGTGTGTGTGTGTGGTGTGTGTGTGTGTGTGTGTGTGTGTGTAGGTGTTTGTGTGTGTGTGTATGTGTGTGAGTGTGTGTGTGTGTGTGTGTGTGTGTGTGTGATGAATCCAACAGAAAAGACATGTCGGTAAATAACATCAACCAAATTACACGAAAGATAGTTTACAGCTTAACAACTATATAACTAACGCTTTATTCGGGTGGTAATAAAATATTAATAAAAACTCTTGGCGACAGATGTTATACACCTTTTTGGGCTCTGATTACAAAAGGTGTGAACTGTGACTGCACGGCTTTTTCATCTATCGCATGCGGCACAGCTTCACATCAAATTGCTCATGGCAGTCTGCATCCGGCACCACATTGCATCTTCTTTTTTTGTCAGTCAATGGGATTCAAGTTGTTCGCGTTTCTCTGTTGGGAAACGATCCGACAAGAGAGAGTGTTTTCATGGTTAGGGAGGCGAGCTTGCAGTTGCTGTGGGGAAGAAAACTATACGAGTGTTTTCAGGTTCACACGTGGAGATTGCTTGGAGGGGGGAAAAATGAGAAAAATGCCTGTTACTGTGATCTGGAATGTGACTCGCAGCGGGGAGGATTCCTGCAGTTTGTGAGTGTTAGTTGAGGAGACGGCATCGACTTTCACTGAGTACTGTGGCTACACGGCAGAGGCAGACTTGAACAGAGTCAGAGAGCGTCGAGTTATTTGTTACGTATTAGTAACTGTGTCTGCTAAATCTCTTCTACATCAATAACTCTGCGTTTTGATCAAAGCTTGCTGCTTTGTCGAAAAAAATTACCGGCAGTGTAATTAACTCCAGAACTACTCTTTGATCGTAATGTGAAACAGCACCGCCAAAATAATTATGTGTTGCGGTAGAGCCTGGCATAGAGTTTCACACAACAAGGCACTTGCAGCGATGAAGGAAGCAGACTTCACTGCGTTATGTGCCCTTGTGTATCGTTCTCTGTGACCATGATACGATTACCGCAGCATCTTCAGTGCTCTATGAACTATGGATAGTATAACGAAGATCATCTCAAGGTGTGGGTTTATAGTTGTGATGGTGGAACTATAAAGTAGAATATTCTTCAGTGTTCTGGAACTATAAAGTAGCTTATTCTTCAGCGCTATCTGAAATATGGATTGTAGAATAAGACCATCTCAAAATGTGGGTTTATATGTTTGTGATGGCGGAACTATAAAGTAGGCTATTCCGGCTTCAGTGTTCTTTGAACTATGCATAGAATAAGACCATCTCAAGATGTGGGTTTATTTTTGTGATGGCGGGACTATAAAGTAGGCTATTCTTCAGTGTTCTGTGAACTATGGATAGAACTTGATTTGACCATCTCAAGATGTGGGTCTATGTCAGTCTGTGATGTTGGAACTATATACAG
>NC_090245.1:19308336-19340836 GCF_037325665.1 Littorina saxatilis
GGTTTTGCTTTTTAGCCGATCACAAACTGGAACCTCAAACAGAGAAGAAAGCTCCATCCAAACATCTCAAGTTAAGAATAAAACGAGTATTTTATTCATTCGTTCGGCCCGGACGTGAAAAACACCAAATTTCGCCTTTGCAGCCGTTGTTTCAGCACGCGTCCCGGACTGCTGAGCCGAAATGTAAATAAAAGTCACTTTAGTCTTGGTTTTTTACTCGGGACGCGTCCGTCTTCTGCGCAAACAGTTTATAGCGGCTTTATTGAGAAGACTTGTGAGCATCTGAGATGGTACCCGACAAAACAAACTGTAAATCCACGCCTATCAAAGATTTTGTTTCTTTTTCTTCAAAAGTTATTTGCAAAATGAACAATCTATATGTCCGTAACACATACTTTGATTAAAGTGAACTCGACTTAACAGCAAAGACCAATTTCTATCTTCCGTTTTTGCGACGACGACAAATTGCTCCATTTTCCATCCGGAACGTCTCGCAAAGGCCCCGTCCCGACTGTGTGAGGGGAAAAAAAGAAGGTCACCGTCACTTGTCGTCGTGCTGAGTAGTCGGGCGTCTTCCCCGCAACCTCACTACTGTTGCAGATCCAGGCCGAAATGGCTCGCATAACTAGGACTCGCGCTTACCTTTACCGACATTTTGAGGTGTCAATCAATATGAGGCTTATATCGCACGTATTCCGTGGGTACAGTTCTAAGCGCAGGGATTTATTCATTTATTTATTTTATTTTATTTTATTTTATGCGATTTATTTATGCAGTGTGAGATGGATTTTTTTTACACAATACATCACGCATTCACATCGGCCAGCAGATCGCAGCCATTTCGGCGCATATCCTACTTTTCACGGCCTATTATTCCAAGTCACACGGGTATTTTGGGGGACATTTTTATCTATGCCTATACAATTTTGCCAGGAAAGACCCTTTTGTCAATCGTGGGATCTTTAACGTGCACACCCCAATGTAGTGTACACGAAGTGACCTCGGTTTTTCGTCTCATCCGAAAGACTAGCACTTGAACCCACCACCTAGGTTAAGAAAGGGGGGAGAAAATTGCTAACGCCCTGACCCAGGGTCGAACTCGCAACCTGTCGCTTCCGAGCGCAAGTGCGTTACCACTCGGCCACCCAGAGGTGTGGTTTTTTTTATCGGTTTAAGTACCGGTTATGTAATTGGGTACCGGTTTGACGTTTTGTTTGACCGGTTTTGTTTTGCTATCTATATCTATATTTATCTATATTTCAGCTCAATCGACCCGTAAGTACCAGAGACGGTTCTAATCTAAGTCTGGACAAACAAACAAACAAACAAACAAACACACAAACAAACAAACAAACAAACAAACAAACAGACAGAGTGAAACGTACACACCGGCCCGAATATACGAGGGTGTAAACATCACATATCGCCAAGTCATAAAACTATATTAGGTCCCTGGCCAAATGAATAAGAATGGCCGTACGTGTGTCCGAGCGGTCAACGACCAAAGGGGTCTGAAATCAGATTGACCATTCTGGCTTAGAACTTAGTTTGATGGAGTGGACATCCGGAGTTGGTCCCGCAGCAGGAAATAAAGTCAACACATGCTGGCAGAACATGTTTCCTCAACTGAGTGCTCATGCGTTGCTAATGGTCGAAGTGTAATTCAGTCACACGGGAGGAGGGCCGCAGGGCTCCCCAACGTGCGCGTCCCTGCGTTCTATACGCACTAGAAGCCAAAAACACGTACTAGAATTTGTGGAGGGGGTCCCGGGACGCACTAAACCTAAAACGAGCGGGTCCCGGTGTGGGATCCGGTACGGTCCCCCCTTTGAAGTAGTCCCCCGGGGGACCAATTCGTGGCAAAACTGCTCTATAATGGTCCCCCCTTAGACATCCAGCCTCGTTTTTCTTAGGCATTCAAGCCATTTTCAATCTATATCTTCGTCCGGTATTATGTAGTGCACAGACAGCAATCTCTTTGTTTGACTATATTTTGCAGAAAATAAAATAGATCTGATTTATAATGCCGTTCAAAAGAAAAATCACATGAAATAAAATGAATAAGAAATAAATACTGATAAGAAGGAATGAAACCAGTCTCTGATTCTTTCCTTTCTTTTCTCTAAAATTGCTGGTAACATTACTAACATTGTAACAAGAAAAACGAGGCTGGATGTCTAAGGGGGGACCATTATAGAGCAGTTTTTGCCACGAATTGGTCCCCCGGGGGACTACTTCAGAGGGGGGACCGGACCGGATCCTACACCGGGACGCACTAAATATCCGTTATCGTGCGTATCCTATAGGTACTGTTGTTGTTAACTTGGTTTGGTGCCCGCATCAAAGACAGTTTCACTCGGGAACAACATCGAAAAGGAGACTGTGTATTATTAGTACACAAGTCGAAGGCTTTGGGGCCTGTTGACTCTTGGGACCCTCTACAACTCCGCGGAGGGGGTCCATGGACCCTCTAGAAATTGAAAGTGGGGGTCCCGGGACCCTCTAGAAGGTTCGTTCGTGCGGAGCCCCGAAGGGTGTATGGTAGGGAGAGAAAAAGAAGGGAGCTAGACTTGCAAGAGTTTGTGAGCTCGCAAAACATACAAATCTATGCTCAGACAACTCTTTGCAAAAACAATCGTATATATAGGCCTTTATTACCAATTCAGTGCCCCATATGGCTTTTTGACCAATCAGGACGGATTCTAGGTGACCTGTTAAATGTTATAACGTTCAGGCAGGGACCCTTTTTGTATATCAAGCTAAAAATTGACAAAACAAAGTAAAAATGTAAATCAACAATATCAGCGTGATTTATTCTACAGAATGACACTTCAAATGCTGTCAGATAATACTCTCTTTATCTAAAAAAAAAAAAAATACCGATAAGCGAGTTTTGTCGGTGGGTGCTTTACAGAACAGCAAGGTACCGCCCATCCTCTGAGTGTGAAATGCCGACCCGCTCACTTGAAATCTAAATTACCTAAGTTCGGAAAATCAAGTGAAATTGCGTCACTCGCGTTACGTCAAATGTATCTTTACGTTATTTCCCATCCGTCTTGAGTCGGTTCTAAATCTGTCCCTCTCTATTCAACATGAAAAAGCGAAGCAACCAAAACGCATGTTGAACATGGTTTATCTTGTGAGATTGTTGTGTGTCAAACGCATTTGATCTGTGAATATTCATCACGTCAGGAGTATTACTCTGATTGGCTGACCCAGGTCACGAGAATTCTTTGACTGCCAGGCATAATCAGGTAGGAGCGCTCCAGTTCCTATTGCGGCTGTTCTGTCTAATTCGCGGGGTCGCTTCGAAATTTGTTTTGGTCGAATTAAACGGTAATAAAACCGTTATTTCTAATTATGCGGACTGTTAGCAAATGACAACAGTCATGTCTCACAAACGATATCAGCATTCGCCTAAAAGGCTCATGCTTGATATCTTTTTTCTCGACATGCTTTGTTATCATTTGCTAACAGTAACAGTCAGCATATTAGAAATAACTCATAATATCAGGCTGTCATGCAGTCTCTTGGTTGCCACGGACGGCTAATCGCACGACGGAGACATCTGTGTCTGTTGTTTATGTTGCCAAAGTGAACAGCTCAGATCATGGGTCAATAAAGTGTTACACAGATGGTCAAAATTAAAGTACAAGATATGCACTGGAAGTGGAACTACACTGTTGCTTAGTGTCTGTATGAAGCTACAAGGTGAAAATAGAAAAAGAAAAACACGATTCTTGACTTTGATGGGCTTTTTCTGCTCGTAAGCACACATTCTTCTACTCATCACAGCATGCCCCATTATTGAGTTTAAAACACCAATTAAATTTGTTTTGAATAAAACTCACAATTTTACAATAAGAATTTAGAGACCTGAATCAATTAGGTATATCCTACTTAGTTTGACTTTTGCAAAACTAAGTAATTACACATTTAATTGAATCAGTCAGACAGACGGAGACATAGAGAGACAGACAGAGGGCAAACAGAAATCTGAGAAAGAAACCCCTTTAAAAATTGTACCATGTTTGAAATGAAACATCGCAAGGTGAAGCCATAATTCATCACCTTTCAGTATGACGTCATGAGCGTGTTCCACACTTGAAATGACGTGTTTTTTTTATCATGTTGTCAGCTGCACGGAGCTTGGAAGTACCCAGTTAGCATGCTAACGTTAAATTAACGTTAAATTAACGTTAGCGGTAAACGTTAATTTAACGTTTACCGCTAACGTTAATTTAACGTTAATTTGCTCATGTGATAAAACGTTAAATTAACGTTAACATTTAACGTTAATCTAACGTTAATTTAACGTTAATCTAACCATAATATAACGTTAAAATTAACGTTAATTTAACGTTTTTGCAAACATAAAAATAACCAAAATAAAACCAAAATCAAACCATAATATAACGGTTAGATTAACGTTATTTTAACGTTTTTTAAACGTTTATTGCTAACGTAAAAATAACCAAAATAAAACCAAAAAGAAACGTTTTATTAACGTTTATTTAACGTTTTTTTAACGTTTTTTGCTAACATAAAAATAACCAAAATAAAACGTTTTATTAACGTTTATTTAACGTTTTTTTAACGTTTGCATGCAAACATAAAATTAACCAAAACAAAACCATAATCAAACGTTCTCATGCAAACGTTAAATTAACGTTCACATGCAAACGTTAAATTAACGTTCACATGCAAACGTTAAATTAACGTTCACATGCAAACGTTAAATTAACGTTAACATGCAAACGTTAAATTTACGTTCTCCTGAAAACATTAAAATAACATTTGCAAATACAAATTTGAATTAATGCACAGAAAATTCAAGATCACAAATTTTATTTAAAATTTAAATTGTTGAGGTCTTTACCAATTCAATAAGTGAATACTAATTTAATAACAGTAACACTTTTAAAATGTTGAACAATGCATACTAAATTCCTTCAATTGCTAAAACATGAAAATGTGAACTAAAAAAATATTACAACACATTTTTCAGTCTCAGTAAAATACCACAGCATAGTATTATCAATCGGGCAGACAAAAATTATGTGTGGACTTAATCTCATTGAAGTAACGCTACATTGACTAGTTTGAACTTGATAAAAAAAATCATCAGAAGGCGATAACAGGATCAGCAATTAAGAATTTCAATCACAATGCGTTGGTATGGGTTCATCAAGGTAAATACCATAGGGCTGTGCAAACTCATTATCGACAGCGATCACTGTTAATGACAAAATCAGAGATGAAAACAATACAAAGTATTTGCACAATCAATAATACAAGCAAGTCAGTAGCACAAAATATGAGAAACAAAGGGATGTAAGCGCTATTAATGCATACACGTGTGACAAGGATGTAAAGTCTCTTGTTCATTCCAAAGCGTGTTATTCTCACAGGTGCCAAGAAAATTGCTTCCACATAATCTCACTTACTCTTGTTGCACATGTCATATAGCAGAGCAATTACGTCCCTTTGTTTCTCAGATCTTAAAATAGCGCTCTGCTTCATTTCATTAAGATTCTTGCTATCACAAAAGATATTAACATATTTTGTGGAGTAGCTAGATGAAAAACAATCATCGATGAATAAAAATTAACAAGCAGCAAGACTGCATGTTTTCTGCACCACTTTGCCAAACGTGTGTGCACAGTGAATATTTGTTTATGAACTGTTGGTGTTAGTCCTGAATGATGGCACCCATGTAAATGAGGCTTGATGCCGGGCTGCTTTGCAAACACAGCATTCAGAAGCTGTGGGTCAGCAAAGGTGTTGAATCTTGTTAGTGAGATGGCGCGCAATGATGTCCTGTAGCACTAGCAGCTGCCTGCACTCGCTCTTTGACGCTGGTCAAACTTCTGGTCGTAGGTGAAGTCCACCTCACAGAATATGATGATGGTAATGGTGAGGGAGTTCAACTTCTGTTTGAACTATGTGGCCAGGCCAAGCTCCCTGACTTTGAAGTGGTCATAATCTTATGCAGGATACCAACCTGGGATAGAGAAGGAAAAATGGTTCTTAGTCAATGGCTGGGATTACAAACTAAATCACACACACACACACACACACACACACACACACACACACACACACACACACTAACAAAAACATACACTTACAAACAAACATACACACACATTAGCAGTAACAAACACATACAATACATGTACTAAGAAACACACCCATGTATACACACATACACACAGACACACACACACACAGACACACAGGCGCGCATACACACACACACACAGGCGCAAGTCCACATATATGCAAAATCAAAAGTCTCAGCCCAATTTGTAACAAGAGAGAAAGAGAGAGAGAGAGTGTGTGTGTATGTGTGTGTGTATGTTGCAAGCATTACACAACTGATATTGAAATTAAGCACCACAGGAAAAAAACAAGTCGCGTAAGGCGAAAATACATTTAGTCAAGTAGCTGTCGAACTCACAGAATGAAACTCAACGCAACGCAACGCAGCAAGACCGTATACTCGTAGCATCGTCAGTCCACCGCTCACGGCAAAGGCAGTGAAATTGACAAGAAGAGCGGTTTAGTAGTTGCGCTGAGGAGGATAGCACGCTTTTCTTTACCTCTCTTCGTTTTAACTTTCTGAGCGTGTTTTTAATCGAAACATATCATATCTATATGTTTTTGGAATCAGGAACCGACAAGGAATAAGATGAAAGTGTTTTTAAATTGATTTCGAAAATTTAATTTTCATATTAATTGTTATATATATTTAATTTTCAGAGCTTGTTTTTAATCCAAATATAACATATTTATATGTTTTTGGAATCAGCAAATGTTGGAGAATAAGATGAACGTAAATTTGGATCGTTTTATAAAAAATTTTCTTTTTTTACAATTTTCAGATTTTTAATGACCAAAGTCATTAATTAATTTTTAAGCCACCAAGCTGAAATGCAATACCGAAGTCCGGGCTTCGTCGAACATTACTTGACAAAAATTTCAACCAATTTGGTTGAAAAATGAGGGCGTGACAGTGCCGCCTCAACTTTCACGAAACGCCGGATATGACGTCATCAAAGACATTTATCAAAAAAATGAAAAAAACGTATGGGGATATCATTCCCAGGAACTCTCATGTCAAATTTCATAAAGATCGGTCCAGTAGTTTAGTCTGAATCGCTCTAAACACACACACACACAGACAGACACACACACACGCACATACACCACGACCCTCGTCTCGATTCCCCCCTCTACGTTAAAACATTTAGTCAAAACTTGACTAAATGTAAAAAAGACGACACTGAGTTAAACAATTCACTTACTGGTCAACAGTGTGAACTTTCAGCACAGACAATGGAAACTTCGATGTTTTTCCCCCTTCTGATTGAATGACTTTGGTACAATCATCTGTCATCAATGAACTCATCATTCTTCCCACCAGTCCAGACACCTTCCCACCAATTGCAGACTTGTTTGTTATCTGAGCGAATAAAAGTCAATATAAATACATGTCATGTGCACAGGAATGAGAACAAGGATTCTCAGTTAGGCACAAAAAAAAACAACATAGGTGTGGTTACGGTAACATAGCCAAAATAAAATAGGGTAGGAAGGTAGGCAATCACTTTTTTTTTTTAAACTTTTTTTTCTAACGTGTACAAATTAAACCTAGTTGACAGGGAAATAAGTGTGCGACTCGGGCGCTTTCGCTTTCATTGCGTTTTCTGCACTCGTTTATTTGGGTTTTTTTGGTTGTTTTTTGACAAATGTAATAAAAAGTTATAGGGTCGGCCCAAAAAAATAGGGTAGGTCGGGTTACCGTAACCACACCTATTTTTTTTTTAGGCCTTATCACAAAAACAAAAACAAACAAGCACAGAATGACAACATGTTTTCCTAAATGTTATTAAACTTAAACACAGAAAAGTTCATCATACCAGTCCATCACTGAAACAGAAACGGTTGATATATGAATTTATATGAGTGTGGGTGGGGGGGTGGGTGGGTTGTGGGTCTGTTGCAAGCAATAATTATACATGTACCAAATTGTACTCACTGCTTTCAAAGCTGATAATTGTAAACCTTGATGGGTTGTCCCCTTCCAACTGCATGCTTTGGTACAGCCATCCTTCAGACTGTGGCCCCCTCCCATTGCCACCTCTCTCTCTCCGATTGTAGACAGGATTTTTTTCATCTGAAAGAAATAATGTCCAATTAATAATAATACGAATTTGCACAAAGGACTGGAAACAGAATTGAAAGTAATTCTGATTTAACCAACAAATTTACAAAAGCACATTGATAGATTATTTTCCCTAATATGTTCCAACAGACAGTTGAGTAATTACAGGTCACCAGAAAGGTCCACCACTGAAACAGGTACAGTTCAAATTGGAGTTTGTGTGTGTATGTAATGTATACATGTGGAAAGGGGTGGCCGGTGGGATGGGGGATGCGTGTGTACATGTGTGTGTGTGTGTTTTGCAAGCATTACACAACTGATTATATAATAATTACACAACAAATTGTTCTGTCAGTTACATTGAAAACTCATTTAAAAAACCCACTTACTGTTTTCCAATGCAAACCTTCAGCTTGTTTAAGAATGGAAATTGGTTTTGCCTTTTCCCATCCAAATGCGATGAACGGCCATGCCATCAATCAGCTCACTTTTCTTTTGACCAGTTAAGGCACCTCCCCACCAAATGCAGACAGTTTTTTTGTGGTATAAATCTGAAAGAATAAAAGCTATTTATTTATATATGCACAACAGAATCATAAAAGGATTCTTAGTTAAAATCACCATTTCAGGCAACAACAACAATAAAGAAAAACAGCAAACACCTAAACACACACACGGTGACACACACACAGTGACACACACACACACACCTAAGAAACAAAGCAAACTTTTTAGTCTCATCATGCAGTCATGTATTCCAAGAGATAAAAAATACATCTGATCTAGTCTCAATAATTAGCAAATCTATCTTCCAAGTTCCATAGACAATACGAATACTCACTCAAAGTTTGTAAAAATCTTGAAACCAGTCCAGTTATGTCTTGCGCCTTCGGTCTTAGTATTGGACTGTCCAGTCTGGTTCGTTTCTGTTGGTGTATCATAGTGCTCTTGCAAAGTTCTGCCAGTGCCAGTTTCCAATCTTCCTCATCAGCACAACTTGCCGTTACGTCTTTCGATAACTAGAAACGAAAATTCTGAGTGACCTCCCTTGATCGCCAAGGGACATTACTCTCAGTCTCAAACTTTTCACTGTGGAACTGGAATCGAAATAAAAAAAGTTTCTGTAACAGTTTTTAACACGCTAGCAACTTCAAAGTCAGTGTGACTGCTGATACATGTATAAGATAACATGCTACACTTCAGCATATCAGGAATACACACTACAGATCTTGTGACGCTGAGGCGAATGGCAAATGGAACTTTCAGCACTGAAGAAATTCAGGTAATGTTGTGATTCATAGTTCACGATCCGTTGGCATTGTGATTGTTGATTTATTTTTCATACGAGTCACAAATATCAAAGCAATATCATGCATAACGATTGGAAAGGTGGATTTCTCTCTCTTTCTTTCCTGCCTTCTGTCTCTTTCTTTCTCTGTTTCAGTCTCTCTCTGTGTCTTTCTGTCTCTAGACTCTGTCTGTTACTCTCTCTCTCTCTCTCTCTCTCTCTCAATCTGAAAATTTCTCTCTCTCTCTCTCAATCTGATACTTTCCACACATGTGCACCCAGGGCACTTACTGTTCAATCTTACAGCTTCAGGTCAAATGCATTACTGTACAGTAAATAAGAGATCTCAGGAGAGGCATGGGGAGTAATTTTCGAAAATGATCTATTCAAAGGTTTGATTGACAACTGCTCTCTCCCCCCCCCCCCTCCCCTCCCCCCCCCCCCCCATTCCCACTCTCTATCTCTCTGTCTTCATTAACAAGTAAAGATTTGAGTGTGTTTAGACTATTGTAATTAATGCAATTCACACATCAATGCTTTCATTGCAGGGTGGGAGGAATTACCATGAGGATGGAACAGAAAGCATTCACAGGGATGTAAACTACAAGGTACAACCCCGACATTCTGGCTGTTGAGGCCAAGTAAGTGTGTGTCACTGTGTGTGTCACTGTGTGTGTGTGTGTGTGTGTGTGTGTGTGTGTGTGTTTGCAGGTAAAATCCTTGTTTAACGCTAAGATGAATGTTCCAGCAGTCATATTATTATATAACAGAAAATCATATTTGAGAGAAGGCAGTGTTATTGTCAGGCCTCAGCATAGGGTCATTGATACATGTAATTCTTGGCTGGTCGGCCATCACATCATTTCGACATGTAGGAGGTCTTCTGACAGAACAATTTGTTGTAGCTGGGACATCTTTACCTATACATATTTTTAGTCAAGGTCCAACTGACATTCCATTGTCTGGGGAACATTTTTGGGAAGGTGTTCTGTGTGTGTGTAGGTGGGGTGGGGGTGGACGGGTGGGTAGGGCTGTTGTCCGTGCCAGGCAGCATTGACATAGAGCATTTCATTCAAACACAGAATGATGCTATCAAAGTTAGCAAATTCACAGAAGTAAATTCAACAATATTGGCATAATGCAAAGACAATTTAAACCTTATTTACCCTCAGTTCTATGTTCAGCAAAGAACACCAACAAAGAAGACATAATTATAGTGTTTACACTGAAGTTCTCAAATAACACTGAATTCTTTATGTTTTAAGATTGTTGCATTCTTTGTCTTTGCAGGTGTCATAGCATGTGGAGCAGATCTTCAAAGTCGCCTATTGCAGACATGTCATCGTCTGCACTGGTTGTATCGACAACTTTTTCCATGGCTACTGCTGCAGATTTAACAAATATATCGTCTGCTGCAAACTTAACAACTTCTGTGTCTGTTGCTGCTGCAAACTTAACAACTTCTGTGTCTGCTCCTGCTTAAAATTCAACAATTCTTGTTGACTGGTGCTGCTGCAAAGTGAATGACTTCTTTGTTTGCTGCTGCAGATTTAACAAGTATATCGTCTGCTGCAAATTCAACAACTTTTTTGTCTGCTGCTGCTCCTGCTGCAAACTTAACAACTTCTGTGTCTGCTCCTGCTTAAAATTCAACAATTCTTGTTGTCTGGAGCTGCTGCAAAGTGAATGACTTCTTTGTGTGCTGCTGCAGATTTAACAAATATATCGTCTGCTGTAAATTCAACAACTTCTTTGTCTGCTGCAGATACTACACATTCAACAACTTCTGTGTCTGCTCCTGCTTCAAATTCAACAATTCTTTTTATCTGCTGCTGCAAAGTGAGCGACTTCTTCCTCTGCTGGTGGTGTTGCAAATAACCTCATATTTCCTTGTCTCTTGTGGCATCATTTTGGATGTATAATATATATATCTGCAAAGAACTTTTTAAACCCAAAAGATGGAATAGAATTGGTAAATTTCTAGGTACAGAACCTAAAAGTGTGGTATATATATATATATATCCAAACTCACTTCTAGAAACTTTAGAACTGATTCAACTTTTGACATTTTTATCATGGTTTTATTTTTTATTTTTTATATTGTGGAAATATCAAGGAATGATGAATAAATGTTTACAACATATTGTCAAAACATGTTTCTAATGGTTTTATTTATTTTTCTTGTTTTGTTTTATGTTAGCATGTGAGACTGTGCCAAAAGGTCAGGTGTCATGTCTACTGTCCCGAATGACACACGATTGCTGACATTTCACCATTGCCAACAGAATAAACAAATAAGAAATAGGTAGAAAATGAATGTGAAAACTGACTTTAATTGTTGATCAGTATTTTCTATACCACTAACAAATAATCTACTTGCACATAGCTGTTTGGCAAATGTATGTTGCATGGGACACACTGACATGAAAGTGGAAGATGTTTTTCCCTCTAGAGAAACTACATATCAAGTTACACTTTTTGTGCTCTTCCATTCCAGTTGGCAATCAATTGTTAACGCATGTTATTAGAAAAAATAGAACGAAAACAGATTAGATAGAATGAAAAATGTACTGGTGATGTCATTTGGGACATACTGACATGAAAACGTCACCTTTTGGCACAGTCTCATGTACACTCTTTGGCTCAAAATATGAGACCTGGCCAGTACCATCCTTGCAATGAGACAGAGATGAAAAAAAAAAAATCAACAGCCTGCATGCTCTCCGGATTAAGTAATACAACAAGATCATATAGCGTTAGCTGCAAAGTTAACCGTTCTCACCAAAAACCTTTTTCAAACTTTGATTTGACTTTACATGTTGGTGTTTGCTTGTCTTTTTTTAACATGGTTTTAGCTACATATATAACACTACAACAACAGCAGACAGAAAAGACTATGGGAAATGCATCTTCAAATAAGAAAAAAATTTAAAAAGCAAAATGAAAAATTAAATAAAATTATTTTCCTTATGATTCGTTTGATTATGTTTTTTGGGGGGTTCTTTTTAATGTTTGCACTCAACGTGACAAATACGTTCAAACAGCCATTGTATTATACTTTTATTTTGGTCAAATTGATATTAGCGGTAAACGTTAAATTAACGTTAATTTAACGTTATATTATGGTTTTATTTTGGTTGAATTAACGTTAAATGTTAACGTTAATTTAACGTTTATCTTGATGAGCAAACTAACCTAAATCTAACGTTAATTTAAGGTTAGCCATAAAACATGAAATAAACGTTAGCCATAAAACATAAAACTAACGTTAATTTAACGTTACATTATGGTAATTTTTTTTTATTATTTTTTTTTACAAATACATTTTTTTTTTAAACGTTTGTTTTTGATATAATATGTCAATTTTATTTTTTTTACATTTTTATTTTTTAAAAAAAAAAAATTTTCAAATTTTTTTTTGGTTGCTTGTTATTGTTAATGTCAATGTTACCACCACAACAATAACAACATTTTTTTTTTTTTTTTTTTTTTTTTTGCTTTTGCTTTGATTTTGAACGGTTATGTGTCAACGTTTATTTAACGTTTTTTTAACGTTTCAGTGCAAACCGTTTTTTTTGTGTTTTCGGGCAAACGTTAAATTAACGTTTGAAATTGGTTTGATTTTGAACGGTTATGTGCCAACGTTAATTTAACGTTATTTTAACGTTTCAATGCAAACCGTTTTATATTGGTTTTCAGGCAAACGTTAAATTAACGTTTAAAAATGGTTTGATATTGAACGGTTATGTGTAAACGTTTATTTAACGTTATTTTAACGTTTCAATGCAAACCGTTTTATATTGGTTTTCAGGCAAACGTTAAATTAACGTTTAAAAATGGTTTGATATTGAACGGTTATGTGTAAACGTTTATTTAACGTTATTTTAACGTTTCAATGCAAACCGTTTTATATTGGTTTTCAGGCAAACGTTAAATTAACGTTTAAAAAAGGTTTGCCATGAAAACGGTTTGCTTGCTAACGTTAATTTAACGTTAATTTAACGTTTGCTTTAGAACCGTTTTTCTGCTAACGTTAATTTAACGTTAATTTAACGTTTAATGCTAACCGTAAACCAAAATCTAACCATGCAAACGTTAAATTAACGTTAAATTAACGTTAGCATGCTATCAGGGTATAATTTCCATTCAACGATCCGAGTTTGTTAAGTTTTAGCCTATTTTCAACGTCAAACACCATGAAACTATATATATTTGGAATCAGAAAATGGCAAGGAATAGATAGAAGTTGTTTTTAAGTGTCTTTTTTCATAAATAAAGATAGTGGTTATTTATCGGTTTTCTTCATTTTTAAGCATAATTATCAATACAAAACAACAAAACTATATAGTTTTAGATACAGGACGCAATAGGGAATACACCAATATACATTTTTTGTTTCAAATATTAGTTTTTAAAAATGTGAAAAAATGACATATTTCGAACAAACATTTCAATAACAAAACTTTAAGTGACCAAACTGAAATGCAATTCCATAATCCGGCCTAGATCTGAGATTGTGTGATAAGAAATTCGATCAAATTGATGAAAAACTGTAACTGTGAAAGTGCTGCCTCGACCTTTTGGCAAACGGTAAAATATGACGTCATCAAACTGTCCTATCAATAAACGGAAAAACCTTCTATGAGAAAATCCAGTCAAAAATATCCATATCAAATTTCATAAAGATCCACTTCGTAGTTTTTGAGATATGATCTGCAGTGTGAAAAAACGCCCATAACGCCCAAAACGCAAACTCATTTGTCATGATTTGGTCGTGTTCTGCTGATACTACAGTCGACTCCGGATATTACGTCACCCCTCGGGGGATGATTTTGAGCGACGTTATACGCGGTGACGCTGTATCCGTTTCATCGGTTATAACGTCACTTTTACGCGCGGGTGATGTTATATCCGGAGTCCCTTTCTAAAGTACTGACTGTTTTAATAAAACTGTGCAGAAATGGAAAGTGCAGCATTAGTGTTGTTTAAAAATCACAACAACATATTGTAAGTTTTAAACTAACTTATTACAATAATCTTTAATTCACTTCCTCATATATAGAATTGTGGACTATTCTCTTCTTTGCGTGTTTCCAAAACCTGGCTAGGCCATGAATACAAAATTGAATACACAAAATGTTCCCCGAAATTCGGCAATCGTATCAACATACAGTATTGTAGGCTACATGCTCATTCTGAGACAGATTGCTAGTGTTGGAGTGTCAAGCTCCGTCTGGTTCCATCGACAATCTCAGTCTGTATAGTGTCCGACGTTATTAGCTTTAAGGACACACACACACACGCACACGCGCACGCACGCACGCACGCACGCACGCACATGGCTGTCGTTCATTCATAGTCTGCTAGATCTTGACCTGTCCTTGATGTCCGAAGAAATAAAAATGACGAGAACTTCATGGGTCCTTATACGTAATTACTGTCTATTTGACTTATATTATTATTATTAACGAAGAAGTTTCTCGTCAACAGCAAAGTGGCTTCCCACCTTTACGCACAATCGTTCTGGTGGTAACAACTTTGGGTTCATAGTTACCCCCTTTCCCCCATCTCCACCACATCTAGTGAGCGGGACGTTTTACTCGTTAGACTACTAGGCCCCTACTGTATTATTATTATCATTATAACGTCACTTGATATAACGTCCAAGGCTTTTCAAGTAGAGTCATAATACAGTGGACGCCGCTTAATAAAACCGCGGTTAATAGAGCCAGCCGCTTATAAAAGCCGATTTCAGACGGTCCGGATTTATCACTATATCTTATGTATTAGAAAAAGCCGGTTAATAAAACCAACCCGCCGCTTATTAAAGCCAGTTTTCTCAGAGAAATCACGTAGTTTGTGACTAAAACTCACATTATCTTGTTCTGATGTGGAAGACGACCAACAAACAAACACTCATAAAATCGTTCTTCTCTGACGAGTAATGGTTCGTGACGGTGACAGTGAAATTATTGATGTACCGAAGTGATCAAAGTACACGTACATGTACATAATTAAAACAAAAGTTCAACATCCTTCGTGAAGTTTTGTTTAGATTCAAACAAGTGTAAATGACGAAAGAAAGTGACTGAGTGACGTAAACAAAAGAGATTTTTTTTTTCTTTCGAAAATGACGTATTCCTGGACCGCCGGTTAATAAATCCGCCGCTTATTAAAGACATTTTTCGTCGGTCCAGAAGTGGTTTTATTAAGCGGCGACCACTGTAGTGCTTTAAGAGTGCAGTATCACTTTTCTCAATTTGTCGGTTCATTGCACTTAGTGTTTACCTTTACAATTTAGCCTGAGCGACCTACTCAGCCTGTCGACAACGACCAGTTGAAAGTGAAGCTCAGCCTCCTCGTCGGGGGCAGTTGTAGTCAGTATACTACGGACCAACAAACAAACAAACGTCGTTGTCTGTTCTCATCCTCTCGACCTTCTCCTACCGTCATTTCAATAATCGAGGTGGGTTTTTTTGTACGTGTGATTGAAGGACAGAAGTAGACAGGGCCATTCGCACGCGCTCGCGCAGGAGTAACCATGTATGCTCAATATGAAACTTTGAAAAATAAAAAAATTAATTAAAAACCAAGACAGGAACTCACAAAAAGAATGAAATGCAACATTTTTCTTTTAATTAAAAACCTAGAACACTGAGGAACCTAAGTAAGGAACTCACAAAACGAAATGAAATGAAACATTTTTCATTACTGACTAAAAACATAGAACAGGAACTCACAAAACGAAATGAAATAAAACATTAAAAACCGCGCGTTCTTCTGTCGACTTGGATCTTAGCATCGCTTGGACTTATGTGGCTCAACTTGACTTCACTATAACAGGGTGGACTAAGTGAGCAGCATGTAGAGGGTGGTTGCCAGTTTTTGCTCTTCAGCACACTCGAATCACTCTCTCAAAATGTGCGCAGAAATTTCTCAAATAGACTTTTTCATTTCGCGCACTCTGAGAGAGTGATTCAAGCCTGCTGTCAGTCAGTGCGAACAGTGGTTTGTATGTCAACCACCGTCTTCATGCTGAATACACGACCACAGGGGTCTGGAGGAGGGTGGCTGCAGCCAGAATTTCCACGTCAGTGCCCCATGGTTTGGGCTGCAATGGAGAGCCACCTCCCACCAGGTATTCTTGTAGGTCGCGCCCTAAGTAGGCAGAAAATGGTCGCGGGACCTGAGAAGTGTTTCTGAAAGAGACGCTAACTCCAAGTTGTATCTCCCTATTTCTTCCAATGCTACAAGAGCTGACTCTGTATAAGGAACAGGTATGTCCCTACTATAGCCATCTTCTCTGTGAAGCGCTGTAATCGATGATTTTGCAAACTCAGTGCTGCGTATGGGGATTGATATGACGTTATAACCGACATGGATGAGTGACGTTATAACTGGGTGACGTTATATCCGGTGACGTTATATCCGAGGTTAAAATAGTCTTGGAAAGAAGGAATTGAGCCGGGACCGGTGTTTGGGTGACGATATAACGGGGTGACGTTATATCCGGCGACGTTATAAACGAAGTAGACTGTATAATGTTTTTCTTTCCTAAAACACACTATAATAGTAGCCTTTCCCAATGTCTATGCTAAAACTGACTTGTCTGTGTTGTCAATGATTTTCCTACAGTGTGAGAACACAATCTCACGCCCATAACGCTGTGACACGAAAACTCATTTGGTCGTGTTCTGCCGATACTGTAATGTTTTTCTTTCTTAAAACACACTATAATAGTAGCCCTTCCCAAATGCAATGCTAAAAATGACTGGTCTGTGTTGTCAATGATTTTCTGCGAGAATGCGATCTATCTGTTTGTCGCAAAGACCGTGTGACACGAAAGTTATGAGCGGAAGACAAATCTGCTGAGTGCAATTACGTTTCAGAAGATAGTTGGTTAAAACAGTTTATCACTCAGACACGCAAAGGAACACTATAACTTTATTATTCAGGCCATATTTGCTTTCCTTTGTCATGTATGAAAGTACTGGCCTTGGTTGAAGAAAGTGACCTGTCGCTGTGCAACAAATTTGTCGCCATTTTCCGCCGTGTTTTGTAAATAAAACGTGTTTACTACCCACACATACAAAACGATGCTGTTGGTTCTTTTTATTTTCTTATTGTTTGATTCATGCTTAGCAGTTTAGTATGCTTTGTTTTCTTCTCAATTCAATGGATGGCTATAAAATAAGCATTTAAATGTGAAGGTGTTAAAATTACCCATGATCTGAGCTGTTCACCAAAGCAAAAACGTTCAGAGGCTTTCAAAAACTAACGCAACGTCAATCTCTCGTCACAAAGCAAGAATCAATAATTAACGATCATTAAAACGAATTGCCGGCGACAGGTGGGCTGGCGTTAACAAATTGCAAAACAAATTACGCGTCCCGTGTTTATCTATGACTGAGTACCGGGGTGTATGCACTTGATCACCCCGCAACCCGTTCAAAATGTTGACTGTGTAACCACCGTAGTGTTTACTGTAGTGTTAGTCCTTATAGTCTGTATTAATGTTAGTCACTATATTGTTTGCACGTGTGTGTGTCCCCATCAGGAGTGTTATCAGCTAGCTAATTTAATGTCTAGCGTCTCTTACCGTAAGCCTGTCCACAGCTACTAAATTTTCCAAACAACGCCGTGTCACCAGAGTTCCAGGCCGCCGCGGTTATCGCGCGCAGTCATTGTTAATTACAGTAAATAGTTAAGAAAAGTTCCAGGCATGAAGAACCGTGAGAAAGACCTCACTTTCACAGAATCCACCGTCAAAGAAAGACGTGTTTTATTTTGCTCTGTGCTTCCTGACTAAGGTATGTTGTGGATTATTTCATTTTGTTACTTTTTATCGTTATGCGATTATAAGTGTATGATGTATGAAACGGCGGATATTTTCCTAATGTTATTTTGTAAAAGCATGATGTAATTCTTATACTTGATCTGCAATTTGTGACGCTAGATATTATGGTTCTGCTATCGGAATGTGGATTAAGTATGGCCAATCTTTGCTTTGTTTTGAGTCTGTCTGTCAGTAGCTAAGCATAGTTAAGAATGGTAGTTTTATTGTTCGAAGAACAAAGTAATGCGTTATCTTTCTTCGTGGAGAAAGGCAGGAAAAACTATGTAATGATGCGGCGGAATGTGTTTGTCCTTTTGTGAGAAATATGTAATGTGTAATATGTAACTGAATGAAAGATTAATACGAGGATCATATTGGTTGTCATGGTTGTAAACTTGAGATCAGAAAAAATGCCATTGAACGATGTACTCGGAAAGTTAGTGATTGATGAAAGAACTAACAGATATATGAGTAAATGAGTCTTTGGACTCTATGAGACTTTAATCCTTTTTCGGATAAGTTGTGTCTCATTCTGATGGACAATTACGTTCCATTGTGTGCGAATTGGAATTGATTTAGACTTGTGTTCCTTATGTTTTGGAGCCAATTAATGAAGTCTAATCCATAAGCATATTAACAGAAGATAGCGTATACTCCAAACTGTAAGATTGGCAGTGAGTTCGCTTGTGGTTCTAGTTCATTTGGGCGATGTTCTGATAAAATGTTGTTAACCAGTGGGCAGTGTTTGGATCCGATGACTGTTAATCAAAGTGTGTTGTCAAAATAAGATATTTGTTCTGATGTTCGTTTTGAATGATGTTGGTTATGTTTTCTAGCCGTGTAATTGATTGCATTTGAATGTTTGTTGATTTCAGGATGCACATGCTGGCTAGAGTCCTTTTCTTTTCCTAATTCTTTTCTTTTTCCTTTAGTCCTTTTTCTTTTCTTTTTCCTTTAGTTTTTCTTATTTCTATATTTTCCTTTAAGTCATTCTTTGTTTAGTCTAGTAACGTGAAAGTCAATGTCCACCTAGTTTTAGAAGAAGAAAATAAACGTCAAAAATACAACAACTGTTTCTTTTACGAGTTTGTGACGGACGAGTCCAACCCTGTTAAACCCAGATTGTGAGAAGGGGTTTACAACTATTTAATCAAAGCTCCCATTGTGACGGTATTGTCAGACAATCAAAACATGTAAAGGGGGTTTCACCGCTCACAAAGTTTTTCAAATCATTTCACATACTAAAACATTGCATTTACCGGGAAATATCTGACAAAATTAGGTCTTTTGATGAAAGCTAGTCGTCTTGAAATGCAGGTACATTTACAGACTTTATAAAAAACACAAGAAATTCCTCCGAGGTAGGAAAAACACCCCCGTTGGTCAAAGGGAAATAACCATTCTCACTGCCACCAACTGAGAAGGTTATTTCCCTTTGACCATTAATATGTCCCTCTATAAGTCCTTGTAGAATCGTAATCCACCAATAACTCCCTAACCGTGTGTTTGACTGGTCCCAATTTTTGTAAGGACCGTCTCAGGAATGTATAGAACCTGTTCACCAAGTTTGGTGACGATCGGTCCGTTCATTCTTGAGATCTATATGCGAACACAAACACACAAACACACAAACAAACACATCGACCGAATCCTATACACACCCCTATACCGGGCGTGTAAAGAACATTTCAGACAGTATGGACTTTTATTAGAGGCATCGAATCGGGGGAGGGGGGGGTAGGAGGTACCGCTTAAAACGAAGGTTCACCTGTACTTTTAATTATATAAACAGCGCTTCTATCCAGAGTTTGTGATTAGATGCATTGATTGAAGCTTACGATGTCTGTAGGATTGTTTATCTGACAGGAAGCGGGTTGTATTGTTTCCCTTGCTTGTAGGCTGAAGCAATGAGTTTGTCAGCCAGCCCCGTGAAGTCGGTTGGTGTGTGCATCAAACGATGCAGATGTGCATGATTTAATTGCTAGTGTCACGGTTTGTCTGTATGTTCGTGTATCCGTCCGTCCGCATGCACGACTTTGACGACAATAGCTTGATTCGGTACATCATTACTGTCTTGTTTTTCTTGCATGTTGCATGTTGCTTGTTGGGATGTCGGCGTTACGTATTCGTTTTGTGCCCCGTCAGAGAATCTTACGCATTTTGCCATTTCACCCCCCTCCCCCTCCCCCCGCCCCCCCCCCCCCCCCCCACACACACACACACCAATCCCGTCTCATCCGTACATGTATATTAATTGGCATTCCCACGTGGCCTGTTTCTCATTAGCCAGACACCGCCCCATACTACTAGAATCACACTAACAACAGGGACTTTTCATGTTAATAACTCACATCCATCGTAATGATAACTGGTCGTAGGCTGGGTATTAACAGCGAAGTGGAACGTGTGTATGATAGGTAATCAAAATAAATGATGATGAGAAATGCACCATCATGTCTTCTGTGGTAATTAGTGGGCCCAGGAGCTTTCGTCAAAGCAACGGTCCATTGTCATTGTCATTTAAGTATCCTTCTTCTTTTAACTAAGTGTAAAAGTATAGGAATACATGGCAAGATTAGAGCATTTCAAACGAATCGACGCTTTGATACACGCAGGCTCCTGTGGTCATGGATGGACACGCGCGTTCTTCTTTTAAATGCACGAGCAGTCCGTCTCATGTCAACTATTCGACTCACCCTCTCAGATCTGGCCAGGGTTTTACACTGATGGTTTAAGACCATCCCTCTTCTTGGTCACTCATACTAATATCAACACCGTGGGTGCTTTCTGTCCAGAGGGAATTGTTTCGTGAAATGAATTTCCTGGCGGACAAAGAGAGAGAGAGAGAGAGAGAGAGAGAGAGAGAGAGAGAGAGAGAGAGAGGGAGAGCTAGCTCGTCATGCCAATACTGTACTGACGCCGGAAAAATGAGGTATGACTCTTTAAGAATTCGTACACACACTATCACAACACACCATTCTACAAAACATCAGTCCCACGGTAACTGCTGTTAGCTGGGTGAAAATGTGTGTTCCAGTACAATATCTCCAAAGACGAACACTTACGTTCACGAATTCAACACTAGCTGTGCCGTTAATCCTGATTAACTTTGATGCGTGATGTCAGAGATTTCTTCTTCTTCTTCTGCGTTCATGCGCTGACACTTTTTGTGTGTATATATATATATGACCGATTTTACTCCCCATTTAGGCAGCCATATGCCGCTTTCGGAGGAAGCATGCTGGGTATTTTCGTGTTTCTATAACCCACCGAACTCTGACATGGATTACAGAATCTTTTCCGTTAGCACTTGGTCTTGTGCTTGGGTGTACACACGAAGGCCGGAAGGGGGATAAGGCACGAGCAGGTCTGCCCATGAGTTGACCTGGGAGATCGGAAAAATCTCCACCTGAACCCACCAGGCGCGGCCGGGATTCAAACCCACGACCTTCCGCTTTGGAGGCCGACGTCTTACCATCAAGACATTGCGCCCGTCTGCAGAGTACACTACAGTCTCTGGTCATGTGTGGTATGCTGATTGTTTTTGTGTAGATTAATCTATTTGGTAGATTCGCGTTACACGAGTCACAGTGTATGCTTGGGTGGGAATGATTTGAGTTGATGCCTATTAAACAACACGGGTGAATTACATTTTCCGACCTTGGGTAATTCGACAGTCTGTATTTTGATATGTGCTGTCTGGAACAACATTGTTCTAAACAAAGAGTGCTCTCGGAATCGGCTCTTCGGTGACTGATAATGTCAGGGATATCGAATAGGTGCCAGTGTTGAAACAAGCTCTCTGTATTATTGACAGTAGTTTCTTTTGGATTTTCTGCATTTAAGGGGAACTCCTGCACACCACCAGTTAATGTGTCAGGCAATAGGCGATAAGAACAGCCTTCAACACAACTCCCGTGCCAAAAATCAGCAGTCTGCATCCCTGCTCCCTTTGCAGATTTAATTTTTTGTGTTGAATTAATTTTGTAAGTGACACCAATGTCGGTTTGCTAAATCAATTCAGCACACACACCAAATCCCACTCCGCACAAAATGCAGCCACATTGTTGAGTGTGGGTATGTGACATCCTGAACTCAGGTCAAATGAGTTACTTCCCTTCGGGTCTCATTTATCCCTGCCAGGATGCCTTTGTTTTCCTTCTCTGGAGAGGAAATCGATTTTTTTTAAAACACATTTAGAGCTTTTCGTAATGTGTTATTGATATAAGCAGATTCGCGATCGTCGATAATGAGTTTGCATGGTGATGTGTAATTTTTAGATTACCAAGGAATTGTTATGTAAGACAGTTTCAAGCGAGCTATCTTTCGCGGATGTATTTACTGTGCAAACAACTCTAAATATGGCAAAAGTGTCACGTGATAATCAACTTTGTCACGTGATCATAACAAAATGGCTACGGAGCGGACAAAACTTTTTTCGTAACCAGTTGGGAGTGATGCAACAACTTATATCACGGTCTCCTTCCCACAGCAGTCTCAAAATTTTGACTTGTTTTGACCTTAGAACGATGTCTTTATCATAACTGTGAAGAACAGAACGGAGATCACTGTCGAAGTCGGCCATTCTACAATCACGTTCGTCTTTCGTCTTTTGATCAGAAACATTAGCGAAAAACGTATGGGAGTTAACTCTGTATTCTTGTTTTGATAGATTTCGGCTTTTAGACACTTTCTTTCCCTGTACTTCGCGTAGCAATTATCCATCCTGTCAGAGAGACATGAGCGATAGCGTGGACCGATGATTATCAGAATGGGTGTGTGAGTGTCAAAGCAAAAGAATGCTCTTATTCCGTGATGGTCAGCAGGATCGTGTTCGCGCGCGGGAAGGACGATGCCATTAATCCTGATTATGTGATGTGGAGTTTCTGGAACAAATGCAGACGAAACAAACGTTGCTCTCCCAAGCGGCGTCTCACTGATAATGTTATGGATATCAGATATCTATGCCATGGAGATCAGATAGGCGTTATGCTGTTGATACAAACCCTCTGCAAAGCTCAACCTACTTTGCTGGCCTTTTGTTTTGTGTAATTGAGCTGGCGCCGATTCGTCGGGTGTAATATCTGGGGGGGGGGGGGGGGGGGGGGGTGGGGGGGGGGGTGTTGCCCATGCATGTTTTATCTTCTGTTTTGGATGCCGTTACACCAGCTAAGTAAACCTATCTTGTTTGTTTTGATGTCGCCATGACAATTTTCTGTGTAGGAAATATCGGGTATGTCAGTAAAATGTCAGTATGATTCTGTCGGACTGCATCCCTTCTCATCCGTATCGGGAGGACTGCATCATTATAATTATGACCCGACAGGTAACTCTCGGCAACCCCACAGAGCATGGTGCATGATATCATGAACCAATTAAAATTAACAAATTAAAAAAAATCACACGTTAAAAATCAAAAACAAAATCGTTTGAAAAAATAAACAATTTCTCTTTAAATACACGTAGAATTAACAAAACTGATGTTGGACGCCAACAAGATACCTATGTGAAAAGCTTATTGCATAGAAGAATGAAACCTGTAATTCACGACAAAGCTCCAGCGCTCGTATACTTATGACAATCATGGTGTTGTATACATTTACATTTTAAATACATATACCGTAATTTACTGAGCAAAAACAGATGGTGTCTTTGTCATATTCTAGCCACAATAACTAATACATTTTCAACAAAACAGTGTGAACTATACACAGCTGGCAAACAATAAATAATAATTGTGGCGGACTCGATAGACAGAGGGGGTTGCCTATTGCCTATATCCATTTTGCAAGCAGATTAATAATAAAGTAACAATAGCGAGAAAATGAAGGAACACACGGCCGCCAGAGACATATATCGTTTTCTTAGATTTGCTTGTGTGAAATACATTTACCAAGAATTTGTTTTACATGTACGAATATACATTTTGAAACAATTGCTTAGTAATCCCGTTTTAGGTCAGTCGTACGGAACAGTCTGTTGAACTCTCGTGTAGTACGTTATTTCAAAACAAACTTCAAATAACCTTGGAAACTGTCGTGTTAAAATCTGGGTGACGATCGATTGTTCAAATTTGAAACTAATCGGGACTTTTATTGACAGTGACAGAGTGTGCGTGCTGCGATGTGCTTCCTAAACCTCCCACTCTGGACCGAAACTGGGACAGAACAAGCGGAGGGGGGACGGAGGGGGAGAGGAAACCAAAAAAAAAAATGTTGGACTTGTCCGAAAGCAAAAACACAAATAAAGAGCGGCAAAATAAAGAGAAAAGAATCCGGAAGGTCGAGAAGGATAGCGTTAAAAAATAGTGTCGTTCTTTTCTCGTGTAAACGATCACGTGAACAACCTTAGATCTGCCCCCCCCCCCCCCACCCCCCCTCCCCCCCTCCCCCCCTTCACTACCCTTCTTCAATAATACAATATTGTCTGGCGGCTGCAATGAATATTGCTCGTCCGTATTTATCATCGTCTTTGTTGTTTTGTATCTGTTTATCAGTTGCCTGTGTTTGTCATCAGTGTGTGCTCATGCATGAAACAGGCGATATAACATCAATTTGTTGATAGCTGGGGCTGCACGGATGGTCCTTTGGGATCAGAAAAAGTAATTGCTGACATTAGCACCGCTGTCGATGAAACGACAACGTGACACATTATGTTAATTACAAACGGAAAATGCTCGAGCGGCTCACCCACGGATGTTGAGTCTCTATTGTATTTTCCATCCTCCTTTGTGTTTTTGTTGTTTTGTTTTGTTTTGTAAGGAGGGCCAAGGGGGGTGTTCTTTTTCTGTTTATTTTTTTTACTGACGGTGAACATCAATCTCCCACACAGTTATCGCTGATTGATATTTTTTCGTGTATAGCTGTTGACACTTAATTACACCTGTTGTCATCATGGGAAAAAAAGTAATATTGCTTAAAAGAGGAAAGGGTGCAAACGGCAAAGATTTAAGTACTTTCAGACGAGTTTCAGTATATCAAGAAAAACTGATGCAAAACTGTGTTAGTGACATAAAATCAGACACAAATCGTACTTCCCTTGTCCTAGCCATTGTGCAAGCTTTCCCAAAGCGCCTCTCCTGTGTGTGTGTGTGTGTTTGTGTGTGTGTGTGTGTGAGTGTGTGTATGTGTGTGTGTGTGTGTGTGAGAGAGAACGAGAGAGAGAGAGAACGAGAGAGGTCTAGAGAGAGGGAGAGAGACAGAGATAGAAATATAGATCAAGTTACTGAGTATAAAACGATCTGGTTACACCTTTGCCCGAAATGAATTAATGAAATTGACACTGCTATCGCTAGAACAGAAATATCACACATAATATTTGACACACAATGAAAAGGAGAATGCCCGAGAGATTAACCTTCTCCTGGTGAGAAACCCTTCCATATCATTTTACTACCAATGTAAAATAGACAATGTTGAAACAGTTTCTACATGTGGAAAAACGTCTAGCGTTCTAGACCGCATAAATCAAGACAGATGCCATTGAGACGGGAGAGAGAGAGAGAGAGAGAGAGAGAAAAAGACAGAGAGAGAGAGAGACAGAGAGATAGATAGAGAGAGAGACAGAGAGAGAGACAGAGAAATAGATAGAGAGAGAGAGACTGTGGGGGCGTTGAGTGTGTGTGCGTTGTGTGTGTGTGCGTGTGTGTGTGTGGGTGTGTGTGTGTGTGTGTGTGTGTGTGTGTGTTTGTGTGTGTGTGTGTGTGAGTGTGTGTATGTGTGTTTGCAAAATTGAGATAGACACTAACAGAGACATTCAGACAGACAGAGAAGCCAAAATTGAATCATTTCCCCAGGGTATATTGCACAGCGATTCAGACCTTCTTATGTGTTTTTTACATCAACAGTGCACCTAATACAACGCAAAATTGCGCAGAAAAGCAACGCAGAACGAAATAGCATCCAGTTCGTTGTCCGCTTTGCATAGCGCTTCTGTGCAGGCGTTCACACGAACAAATCATTTTCCACCCAAACTAATCAAATTGAGCTCTGGGACTAGAAAGAGAGCCGTATTGCTTTAAACATATTCACATTCGACATTTTATTGAGTTGCAAAGTAATTATTTTGGCGTTTTGGGTCTGTTTAGTGCGAGCAAAAGGTGTGTGTTTCACAGAATCGGCGATTAATCGTGCAATATATAAAAGGTTTGGTGAAAAGAGATATTCCCTTGGCGTTGGACGCTTTGCTAGCAAGAGAAATTTAGTATTTTCACATGTTCATGCTTTCGTGTTTTCTGTGAGGTAGCATGCTCTCGAACCATTTGAATCAGGTCAAAATGAGTTCGGCTCATTCTCTCCCTGACAGGATGCCTTGAGTTTCCTTGTAAGGCAAGGAAACCGATTTTTTTATTTTATTTTTTATTTTTTTTGTTTTACATATTTAGAGCTTTTTGTAATGTGTTATTGATATAAGCAGATTCGCGATCGTCGATAATGATTTTTCATGGTGTTTTGTAATTTTTGAATTACAGAGGAATTTTATTTTAGACAGTTTCAAGCGAGCTATTTTTCGCGGATGTATTTACTGTGCAAACAACTCTAAATATGGCAACAGTGTCACGTGACAATCCACCGTTTGGTTTTGGCGGTCGCTGGAGCAGACAATTTTTTGACAGTGATGCAACAATACATTACGGTCTCCTTCCGGCAGCAGTCCCAAAATTTCGACTTGTTTTGACCTTAGAACGATGTCTTTGTCATAACTGTGAAGAACAGAACGGAGACAACTGTCGAAGTCGGCCAATCTGCAATCATTTTCGTCTCGCGAACACTGCTAGCGAACAACATATGGGAGATAACTCTGTATTCTTCTTTTGATAGATTCGCGTAGGACTGTAGCGTCCGGTCAGAGGGACTTAAAGAAAATCTTGTGCATGGCTGTGAACTGAATAGGCTACGACAAAAAACAAAAATCACTGGCGACATCTCAGATACCAACGTTGTCCCGTCCTATTTAGCCTAAACCAACTGGACACAATTTGCACATGTATGGAAGTATCCTTTTCGCCATGGCTTAGTTTTCGGCGGGATAATTTATGCATGGGATTTGAGAAGATACTGGGTTGGTAGTAGAGGAAACTGAGCCGAGCTTCATCACAATTGCTTTTCCTCTCAGCCTCGCCCTCATCCATCTCTTAAAGGCACAGTAAGCCTCCCGTAAACCATCACAGAGCTCCCCGAGCGTCTAAATACAGTACAAGCATACTTCCATTTGAACGCTCACCGAACGGGAACATCCTGGCTGCTTTCTGTCGAGCGTGAGACATTTTCCAAGAATTTATTTTCGTAGACTTGTTCCGTTAACAACAACGGCGCCTCGTTTTTGCGTTAGACCTAACTTTTAAAATCTAAATAATAAATTGACAGCTTGTTACACAAACATTCTTTAATCATAAAAGAATTCGTTTTTCATCAAGACAAGATCAGAACAATTCGAAGTTGTGAAAGTTTAAAAAAAGAAAAGCCCGGAAGCAGGGTCACGCAAGGGTCGTAGCAGACGACGGCCGGTTTATCAGTGCAAATCGCCGTTCCTCTCAACAGTCAAAAGCCATCGCTAGAGTTCTTGTGAACCACAGCCGTTGTTTCGTGCATTAAAAAACGTGCTATTGTAGATAAGCTCACGTCGAGTCGCATTCAAATGACTAACTATGACGACTGCATTGTGAAAAGGGAAAACTGGATCACACGGGTTCACGATGGCTCAGGGGTAAGATAAACCACGCAAAAATAAATTCTTTGAAAATTGTTCGCTCTTTACGGAGGGCACCTAGGATGTTCTCAATTGGTGAGTGTTTAAATGAAATGGTGTTTGTACTGTGTGTAAAAGCCTGACCGTATCTGTGATGGTTTACGGGAGGCTTACTCTGCCTTTAACATCACCATAAATTATTCTCCCCATCTCACCTGATTTGTTTTGAAGACAAAGTCGAGGTCACAGGGTTTTTGTTGTTGTTGATGTTGTTGATGTTGCTGGGTTTTTTGTTTGTTTGTTTTTTTGTCGTTGTTGTTTTTGCTGTTGTCGTCGTTGTGTGTGCATGCCTGTGTGCGTGTGTGTGTGTGTGTGTGTGTGCGTGTGTGTGTGTGCGTGTGTGCGTGTGTGTGTGTGTTTGTGAGTGCCATCGTGCGTATGTATGTTTATTTGTGTGAGTTTGTGTACGTGCGTGTGTGAGTGCGTACACGCGCGCGTGCATGTGTGCCTGCGCGCGCGCGGGTGTTTAGAAATCTTGTAGACATTCTGTAAGTCTACAGCAGTTTATTCAGTAACTATTTTACCCCTTTTTTGTGGTTCGATGATGGGACTTGGGGAGTGTTATCGGAACCGCTTGATGTCGTGATTTGTATGGGATTCTCAAAGGACTTGAAGACAGAGGCGACTCCACGGTCGTTTGTTCAGAAAATGGCTTGGCTGTCTGGTGGTCAGAAGGCGTGGTAAAACAAATTAAAAAAAACTATATGCCGAAGAAATTGCACCCCTGTCTCCCAGTTCCCATGAGCTACTGTCTGAACACTATGATTGCTTGCTTTCGAGGCTGACTTACCAGAGAGATTTTCATTTTCTGTTAGCTCAGTTTTCGTCTGGCACTTAATATAAACTGGCATCGGTTTGAGAGGGGGGGGAGGGGGGGAACATAATTATGACCTTACCCTCTCAGGTAAAAAGTTCCTCTAACGGGTGTTCTGAAATTCATGGCTTGATCAGAGACAATCGAGTACACCACTGTATACTCAACGATGTCTGGCTCGATTACGTGATAGACTAATACAACAACAACAAACAAGTCGCGTAAGGCGAAAATACAATATTTAGTCAAGTAGCTGTCGAACTCACAGAATGAAACTGAACGCAACGCAACGCAGCAAGACCGTATACTCGTAGCATCGTCACTCCACCGCCCGTGGCAAAGGCAGTGCCCGTGGAATTGACAAGAAGAGCGGGGTATTCGTTGCGCTGAGAAGGATAGCACGCTTTTCTGTACCTCTCTTCGTTTTAAATTTCTGAGCGTGTTTTTAATCCAAACATATCATATCTATATATTTTTGGAATCAGGAACCGACAAGGAATAAGATGAACGTGTTTTTAAATTGATTTCGAAAAAAAAAATTGATAATAATTTTTATATATTTAATTTTCAGAGCTTGTTTTTAATCCGAATATAACATATTTATATGTTTTTGGAATCAGCAAATGATGGAGAATAAGATAAACGTAAATTTGGATCGTTTTATAAATTGTTATTTTTTTTTACAATTTTCAGATTTTTAATGACCAAAGTCATTAATTAATTTTTAAGCCACCAAGCTGAAATGCAATACCGAAGTCCGGGCTTCGTCGAAGATTACTTGATCAAAATTTCAACCAATTTGGTTGAAAAATGAGGGCGTGACAGTGCCGCCTCAACTTTCACGAAAAGCCGGATATGACGTCATCAAAGACATTTATCAAAAAAATGAAAAAAACGTTCGGGGATTTCATACCCAGGAACTCTCATGTCAAATTTCATAAAGATCGGTCCAGTAGTTTAGTCTGAATCGCTCTACACACACACACACACAGACACACACACAGACACACGCACATACACCACGACCCTCGTTTCGATTCCCCCTCGATGTTAAAATATTTAGTCAAAACTTGACTAAATATAAAAACCGGTCTTTCTTGTATCCCATTTTAAGTTCCCGGATGTTTCTGTCTTTGTCCGTCCCGTGATGAATGCCCTGTGCTCCGAAAAGTATCACAACACATAAGATCTATAATGCGAATGTTAAAAAATAATAGAAAATAAAAATAAAAAACTCCACGAAAAGAGAATTTAAAAAAAAAATCTATAATGCAAGAATGACCGACTTAAAAAGGAGTAGGGTGGGGTGGAGGAGGAGTATGAACATGATATATATCTTTCTTTCTTTATTTGGTGTTTAACGTCGTTTTCAACCACGAAGGTTATATCGCGACGAGGGAAAGGGGGGAGATGGGCGCAGCCGGTAATTTCCGCGCATATGTAAATTCCGCGCTTGTAAAATACATGTATGCTCCGCGCAATATCGGGTTGTAACTTCCGCGCACGAATTACTGGTTCGGCTCATACAACTTGCGCGCGTGCACCGACAGGAAGGAATACGTCAAGTCCATGGCCTGGAAAAATTTGCCGGCCATGCTGTGACTTCCCCCCTCTTGTACCTTTGCTGCAGTCTCTGTGACTGTGATACCAGACACCCGAAATTTCTGTAATTTCTGTTATATAATAAGTGAACAAAATATTCTTATACGCATGGTTTAAGTCTTCATTCGTTTTTATCGACTTGTCTGTGTAATAAAGACGTGTTCAATATATAGATATACAGTGTCAGTTTTCATGGATATACAAGTGTCAGTTGTTAATGTCTCAATGTCTCACATTTGACCGAGCAAAGACACGCGCGCTAGTTTCACATCACATTTTGCTAAAACACGCGCGCATCTTACATATACACCACGCGCGGGAGTTTCACATGCGCGGAAGCTTCAAAATTGGGAAAGTGCGCGGAGTGTTCATGCACCCGAGATGGGATAGGGGAAAGGGGGGAGATGGGCTAGAGCCACTTGTTAAGTGTTTCTTGTTCACAAAAGCACTAATCAAAAAATTGCTCCAGGGGCTTGCAACGTAGTACAATATATGACCTTACTGGGAGAATGCAAGTTTCCAGCACAAAGGACTAAACATTTCTTACATACTGCTTGACTAAAATCTTTACAAACATTGACTATATTCTATACAAGAACCACTTAACAAGGGTAATAAGTGAAGAATTTTATGGGTGAGAAAAGGAAAGTAAAAGGACTTTGGGGAGGCAGAAATAAAGAAACAAGAAAAAGATCCTAATTAGGTTCACGGCATCGAGAGTGATGCGACCTTCTCTCAGAAGTTAGTAGAGAAGGCTCCCCCATCCACCACCCGGGGGACGCGCCTCTACGCCAATTAGGGGGCGCGAGGATGATATATATCACGATACGGTTTTTTTCACACTTTGTATAAAGGTTTGGACAAGCAAATCCTAATTTATTTTGAAGATAAATAATGTGAAAGTATGATGTAAGGCTTGCAATGCGCAACACTGCAGGGCCGGACCAAGTTCGTTTGAGGTTCCAACTGAAGGCAGGGGTCCAGGGACCGCCGAGGCCCCGGTGGGGTGCAGGGGCAACGCCCCGCTGGGGGGTCTGGTGGGCAAAGCCTCCCAGAAGCCGAGAAAATGTTGCATTTGTGAGGTCATTGTTTGGTCTTTCCTTGCAACTGGGAATCAAAATTACACATTTTCAACAGTAACAAAATACTTCAGATATTCATTTACCATAGTCGTTCAGTGGAATAATCCCAAAGACATATATGCCTAGTAAATAAGTCTGACAGGACTCTTTACTTTGAATACTTAAATTCAAGCAAACAAGCAATGATTACAACATCTGGAATACAAAGGAGAATGATCTCACAGTGTGCAGTACAGTCCCTTTCCGAGACATCGGTTCCCCGATAGCGCAGATGATATATTGTTGCAATCGGTTCTCTGATATTATTAATACTAGTGATAGTGTAGCGTGTCACGGTGTGACTTGACTTGTGGCCTATGATGATGGACTTATAACGTTGTCGACTTGATGTTGTTCATAATTTGAAATAGTTTTAGAAGACCAAATAAACTAAGGGAGTTGGGAGAAGAGCTTAAAAAGTCCACATATTTTGTTTTCTCTGAGAGGTACATCGGATGGCCAGGGGGGGGGGGGTTCCGGAACCCAGGAACCCCCCCTCCCCCCAGATCCGGCCCTGACATACTTCATACAGTCTCATTCTATGTTTAGAACCAAAGAAGAAAAATATGTATGCAGAACTTACACGTTTTAAAAGTGGCTAATCCACGACGGTACAGTTCCTTATTTGAAACGTATGTATCGAGATTATAACTATGTCTTCTCAATAAACCACCTTAGTTTACCGAGAAATGTGAGCCACGATTCACACAAACATACTGCATTTTCTTTCTTTTTTTCCTTTTTTTTCTTCACTCGTTTTGTGGAAAAGTGGAAAACGAGTTCTTGAAAATTTAATTACGATTGCTTGCTTTGAAGGATGAATGAACAGAGAGGTTTCAATTTGTTGATAGCTTTTTCGTCTGTTACTTGATATAAACTAGCCTCGATTCGAGGCCCCACACAAGCATACTGCATTCGCGCA
>NC_090245.1:19345836-19350836 GCF_037325665.1 Littorina saxatilis
GTTCAGCGGCTGGATATCGGTCGATGGGCTGGAGGAGCTGATCACCTGCTAACGCTATCTCATTAGTTAACCTATGTCATAGTCCTCGATACCATTCAGCTCCCCTCTGTCTTTACATTTCAGTTCCGCAGCTTCCTCACTGCCAAGACTGAACGTCCTTGTTTTCACGGAAATGACATAATACTATACAGTACATGTACAGCAACTGACAGGGTGTGAAAAGAGAAACCAGTTACTAACTAGACTGCATTGTTTCCTGGCACACGGCATAGCGATAATTTTCACTGTCCCCATCCTCCTTGCCAAGAACTTAGCCACCTCAGGGTACCTCCACTTTGTGTAAGTGGGGAGCCAGCCGTGCCTGTGACCGAAGACTCGGAGTTTCCAGGCATTGTCTGGAATATTACTGATGATTGAAGATGTATAGGTTGTCTTTTTGTTTACAGCCGATGTACTCAGTCTGTCTGTCTGTCTTTCTGTCCTTCTCTCTGTCTCTGTCTGTCTGTCTGTCTGTCTGTCTGTCTGTCTGCCCGTTTCCGTCTCTCTCTCTCTCTCTCTCTCTCTCTCTCTCTCTCTCTCTCTCTCTCTCTCTCTCTCTCTCTCTCTCTCTCTCTCTCTCAAAAACTCTGCTTGTTGCAAGCAGGCTGACACTCACACAACTGTTGTTTACCAGAAGACTCACGATCCACACTGATGACGAAGTTAACATAATCATGATGCACTTTGGGGGTTGACAGCTTATTAACACCAGCTGACCAGAACCAGCTGTTACTGCTGATGTTCAGGTGGAAACAAGGAAAGGCCAATAGATAAACGGTGTTCAGAACTGTATAATATACCGGCACGGTTGGCCTAGTGGTAAGGCGTCCGCCCCGTGATCGGGAGGTCGTGGGTTCGAACCCCGGCCAGGTCATACCTAAGACTTTAAAATTGGCAATCTAGTGGCTGCTCCGCCTGGCGTCTGGCATTATGGGGTTAGTGCTAGGACTGGTTGGTCCGGTGTCAGAATAATGTGACTGGGTGAGACATGAAGCCTGTGCTGCGACTTCTGTCTTGTGTGTGGCGCACGTTATATGTCAAAGCAGCACCGCCCTGATATGGCCCTTCGTGGTCGGCTGGGCGTTAAGCAAACAAACAAACAAACAAACTGTATAATAGTTGTGATTGTATTGGCTGTGAAAGAGTTATGCCCCTTCAAAAACCGTGAGGCAAACAGTGGCCGATGATAATTATATGTGGATTCAAACTATCATAATCAGGGTTTCACACTGACTCATGAGCTCCGATGTGCGTGAGGACTGGTGCAGTGTCCGCGTGATATGATGACCTTTTCTTTAGAGAATGTGTTTAATTAAATCTACCATGATCTTTAGTTCATCGTGACATCCTGAAAGGAAACAAACAAATAAAACGTAAAACAGCGAACAAAATAACAAAGAAAGAAATGAATAAATACAAGCATTTATCCACACACAAAAAAAGTTAAAAAAGAAGAAATAAACGAAAGTGAACCAAAAAAATCATGCAAATAAATTGATAAATAAAAAAAAGATAAATAATTAAATGAAAAAAATGAATATCAACTTGGCCAAATTTTCACACGTACAAAAAAGCGTTAAACCACAATCCATTTTAATTAAACTTTATATGCTGGAAAAGGTAATTATGTCCACTGTTCATATCATGTGTTCGATTGGTGGTACTTTGTATAGGCATCCCGTGGCAGCCTGTCAAACAAGGTCACCCCTAAAATCGACCTGACAAAAACCAATGCCCCGTATTTTAAAATCTGCAAAAAATCAGAATGTGCACTTACCAAACATTTCTGACTACCATTGGAAAGGCCATTCAAGTTCCTGTTCAGAGCATTTTGTTTCATGCACCTTATATATATTTATGTATTGTTGTTTAATGTTGTTTTGTAGTCAGGAAAGGTTCCAACACAATGGGCCGTAGGTGAAATTATTCCATTGTACAAAAATAAAGGCTCTCAAGCTGACCCCACAAATTATAGAGGAATTACTATACTCAGCTGCTTCGGAAAACTTTTCAGTGCAATTTTAAATGATAGGTTATCAAACTTTTTGGAGAGTAATAACAAATTAGGTCAAGAACAAACAGGTTTCCGCACAGGTTTTTCAACACTAGACCATGTTTTTACTTTGCATTGTATACTGTTCAAAAAAAGAAACGCATAGTTGCTACTTGCCAAATTTGTTTTATTTTTCGAAAAAATTAACAGAAAATCCAATATTTAGATTATTTGTTTGAAATTTGGTATGGACACAGTTGAATGCACACACAGTTCATTTGCATCTTCAAATCAATCAGTCAATCAATACGATTGGGTGCCGAGGCTGTCAAGTCAGTAGGGGGTGTGACTGCCTTGAGCAGCAACAACTGCCCGGCACCTTCTGGGCATGGACTGGATCAGATGCCGGATATCTTGCTGTGGGATGGTGTCCCACTCCTCCTGAAGTGCCTGCAATAGATCGCGGTGATTTGCCGGCGCTTCTTCTCGCCTGCGCACACGTCTGTCCAATTCATCCCAGAGGTGTTCTATCGGGTTCATGCCTGGCGACATGGATGGCCAGGGAAGCACCTGGACATGGTGGTCGGTGAGGAACTGGGTGGTGAGTCGTGCTGTGTGCGGGCGAGCGTTGTCCTGCTGGAATATGGCATCCTGGTCAGCCAGAAGAGGAAGGGCGTGTGAGCGCAGAATTTCCTCCACGTATCGCTGGGCAGTTATGCGCCCTTGGACGTGCACCAGGGTGCTCCTTCCAGCGGTATTGATCGCCCCCCACACCATGACGCCTCCACCACCATGAACGGGTGCCTCATCCACACAGTTGGGCGCGTAACGTTCGTTTACTCTCCGGTAGACCCTCCTCCGACCATCATGTCGCTGGAGCAGGAAGTAGGACTCGTCGCTGAACCACACGTGTCTCCAGTGATTCCGGACGGTCCAGCGAAGGTGCTGGTTGCCCCACTGCACTCGGTTCTGGCGATGGCGGCGGGTGAGGACAGCTCCTCTGTGAGGTCTGCGAGCTCTCAAACCAGCTTCATGCAGGCGGTTCCGCACGGTCTGGTCCGATAATCGGTGTGGCCCGGGGAGAGCCTGGACAGAAGATGAGGCCGACAGGAAACGATTCCGGAGGTGGCGGAGCCGTATGAAGCGGTCGTGAGCAGCAGTTGTCGCCCTTGGTCTTCCCGCTCGTGGCAAGTCAGCAACGGAGCCAGTGGCTTGAAACCTGACCCACAGTCTACTGATGGTGCTCTGGGACACGTGGAAGTGCCTGGCGATTGCACTTTGACTTTGGCCTGCTTGTAAACGACCCAATGCAATTTGGCGGTCTTCTCTGCTCAATCGGGCCATCTTTCGTCGCTGAATTGTCGTCTGATTTCTTTGTGGCGAACAATCCGCTTTTATGGGTTTTGGAAGACATGGTGAGAGCTCAATATTCCCCGAGTTTCACGAGATTACACTGAAGCATGACGAGTGGTCATGCCAAATGAGCAATTTTGACATTGTAGCCACTGATAACGCATGCGTCACGTGCAGAGCTCACTTGTGGCAATGGACGAAAGGTCGACGACCAGATAAACATTTTCTGCAGTTTGGTGGATATCCTTGTAGCCATATAACTAAATTAACCAAATATTACAAGCTATGCGTTTCTTTTTTTGAACAGTATATATTAAATTTTTTTCTCAACAAAAAGAAGCGACTGTTTTGTGCATTTGTAGACTATGAAAAAGCGTTTGATAAAGTTCGCCGTGCATTTTTATGGGAGAAATTAGTTAGTTCTGATGTTAATGGGAAGTTTTTAAAAACTGTAAGAAATTTGTATGAAAATGCCAAATCTTGTGTTAAAGTTAATAGTGAGTGTTCTGGATATTTTCCCAGTTTGTGTGGAGTTAGACAAGGGGAAAACTTGTCACCGTTGTTTTTTGCTCTATTTTTAAATGATCTAAAGCCTTTTCTGTTGGAAAACAGTAATGGTTTACAATCTATGTCAAGAGAGGCTATTGTGGCTGGAATGGATGATACGGATGTAGATGCTTTGTTTCAAATGTTTTTATTACTGTATGCGGATGATACTGTCATCTGCTCAGAGTCGGAAAAAAACCTGCAAGAATGTTTAAACAAAATGCACGAATACTGTTTAAAATGGCGTCTAAATATTAATGTAAACAAAACGAAAGTTATAGTTTTTTCCAGAGGTAAAATTAGAAATAAACCACTGTTTACGTACAATGGCAATTTAATCGAAGTAGTGTTTGATGTAATGTACTTGGGCCTTAAGATTAATTATAATAATACATTTTCAGTCGCACAGAAGAATCTATATGATCGTGCCTCAAGGGCAATGTTTGTTCTTTTGCGCACTTGTAGACAATTGTCACTACCTGTGGACATACAAGTTGACCTGTTCGATAAAATGATCGCTCCAATTTTATTGTATGGATGTGAAGTATGGGGTTTTGGTTCCTGTGAACTTGCTACTAAACTTCAATTGCGTTTTTATAAAATTGTTTTCAAACTAAAAAAATCAACTCCGAATGCTATGATATTTGGTGAACTTGGAAGATATCCACTAGATGTTAATATGAAATGTAGAATGCTTTGCTATTGGTATAAACTGATTAGTCCTATTCATAAAAATAAATTTTCAAGTATTGTGTATTGCTTTACTTATAGATTGTATATCAACAAGATGATTGAATCCAAGTACTTATGTTTCATTGAAAAAACCTTAAATGAAATTGGTCTCTCTGGCCTTTGGACTTCTCAAGAAAATATTCAATACTCAAGTACATGGTTTAAAAAGAAAGTAAAAAGAAGTCTATATGACCAGTATATCCATAAATGGTTTACAGAAATTGGAACAAAAAATATGTTTTGGAATTATCGAATGTTCAAAGATATGTTTGCATGTGAAGACTACGTCACAATCCTGCCATATCAGCAATGTGTTTCAATGATGAAGTTTAGAACA
>NC_090245.1:19355836-19358336 GCF_037325665.1 Littorina saxatilis
ATTATTTTTTTTGACAGGGACAAACCAAGGGGAACTTTAACGCCTCTCGGCGTATTTTTTTGAGACAAATGTCTCCGCAGCTGATAGTTGGTAGCCTTTATTGGATGTCGTTATTCAAATGCAATCCGTCAGAGACAGAAAGCTTAGAAAGGAATTACGTTGTATTGTTTTCCTGCTTTGCCAGGCTCAGGTCGGGAAATTCAGGACCAAATTGACCCAATGTGCAACTCATTCCTTTTGATGAGTTTCAAGTTTCTTATAAACGTTTTCGCAGCTGATGGTAGACTTTATTGGATGTCGTTATTCATATGTATCCGTCAGAGACAGAGAGCTTACAAAGGAATTACGTAATTGGTAGCCTTTATTGGATGTCGTTATTCAAATGCAATCCGTCAGAGACAGAAAGCTTAGAAAGGAATTACGTTGTATTGTTTTTCTGCTTTGCCTGGCTCAGGTCGGGAAATTCAGGACCAAAATGACCCAAGGTGCAACTCATTCTTTTTGATGAGTTTCAAGTTTCTTATAAAAGTTTTCGCAGCTGTTGGTAGACTTTATTGGATGTCGTTATTCAAATGTATCCGTCAGAGACAGAGAGCTTTCAAAGAAATTACGTAATTGGTAGACTTTATTGGATGTCGTTATTCAAATGCAAACCGCCACAGACAGAAAGCTTAGAATGTTTTTGTTTTTGTGGTTTTTTTGCGCATGAAAAGACTTCAGGCCAGATTTTCTTTACAAAACCGGGGAGGTAGGGTAGGGGAAGGTTTTTTTTTGGTTTTTTTGAGCATGAAAAGACTAGGTGTCTAAAGCAGAGTTCCACTATACCTTTTGGTTTGAAACGTTCACAAATGCTTTGGGTATTACCAAATGTAGGCAACTAGATGCTACAATGAATATATATATATATATATATATATATATATATATCGCAATAATTGATCATTTATGTCAAAAAGTGGAGATTTGTGCGCATGTTCGGGGTTATGCTCGATACAGACTAACACAGAACACCCAAACCCTAATGGGGAGCTGGGCCAATGTAAAAGCAATGTTTTGGCGTCAAAACATTTTTCAGATTGCTTCTAGATTTCTCTCAAAATTAATTAACTAGTTTAAAGGCATATGTACGCGCTCCCGTGTTTACAAAGTGTAGTTTGCCCATAATCGATGTCAAACGCACCATAAGACCATGTAATGACGATATGTCGCCATGCGCGGACCATATACATGCATTACAGCTTGTTTTAGAGTCTCAAAAACTTTGGATGTAAACAAAGACGCGGAGTTATTTCCCTTGCGTCAACGCTACCTCTGTTGGCAAATCTATAAATAGGACGATCCAGATCAAAATGAAAATTAACATATCTCAACATTGAAGGGGTCCTAGACCACAATATTTTGCAGGGAACTTAATTTAGCATGTCTCCAGCTGTTGGTAAAGCAATTAGCGTGTATAGTCATCGAGTACATATGGCTTTAATCGATGTGCCAGCTCTGAGCAATAGCAAAATGGGCGGAGCTTAGGTTTGTTCCAGCTCTGACGCAATTCGCAAAACGGACAATATAAGGCCCGTATAGATGAAATATGTACTCCTGATGATAGAATAGCATATATTTAACACTTCCTATCAGTGGATGCATCAAAGTGGTGAAATCTTCATGTTATGCGGCAAAAACGAAATGTTCCAGCTCTGAGGTGTTTGATCTCCCTTTCCCCGTCGCGATATAACCTTCTTGGTTGAAAACGACGTTATATTAAACACCAAATAAAGAAAGAAAGAAAGAGCCGGGGGAGTAACGAGCTGATCCCGAATATATGATAAATGTTATGACCTTATGTTTTAAAATAAAGTCTTGAGACAGGGGTTCCACTGTAGCATACACAGGCTAAAGTATGATTTAAAGGCAAACGTGTTTAAAAAAAAGTACAGGTTACTTACATTTTTTGGTGTAAGTTAGACACGAAACCAGCACAACATAGTAGCAGAATGGTAATACATGTATTTTGAAGGAATATGGAGCCTTGGAGGACAAAATAAACAACAAAAACCACTACTACCACAACATTTACTTTTTTTTTAATATCAAAGTTCTAAGAGAAGATTTTTTTTCTAAAACCTGAGCTTGATTTACAAAACCTGACTGATACAAAAGCATAAAATCCAATATATGTCAGCAAACATAAAAACAACAAAAATATTAGTTTTAATTTAAAATCTAGCTGTTCTAAATTCCAAATATAGTTAAAAAGCAACTTGCTCATGTCATAGTAATAAAACAACCTCATATTATGTTAAACTGCGAAAAAAAAGTGTGTGTGAACAGGGATTGTTACTCAGGTTGTATCCGGACAAACACAAAACACAACAAGTCGCGTAAGGCGAAAATACAATATTTAGTCAAGTAGCTGCCATTTTTCAGCAAGACCGTATACTCGTAGCATCGTCAGTCCACCGCTCATGGCAAAGGCAGTGAAATTGACAAGAAGAGCGGGGTAGTA
>NC_090245.1:19365836-19373336 GCF_037325665.1 Littorina saxatilis
AGCAATTTTCGACAAAGGCCGGACTTCGGTATTGCATTTCAGCTTGGTGGCTTAAAAATTAATTAATGACTTTGGTCATTAAAAATCTGAAAATTGTAAAAAAACCAATATTTTTATTAAACGATCCAAATTTACGTTCATCTTATTCTTCATCATTTTCTGATTCCAAAAACATATAAATATGTTATATTTGGATTAAAAACAAGCACTGAAAATTAAAAATATAAAAATTATGATCAAAATTAAATTTTCGAAATCAATTTAAAAACACTTTCATCTGATTTCTTGTCGGTTCCTGATTCCAAAAACATATAGATATGATATGTTTGGATTAAAAACACGCTCAGAAAGTTAAAACGAAGAGAGGTACAGAAAAGCGTGCTATCCTTCTCAGCGCAACTACTACCCCGCTCTTCTTGTCAATTTCACTGCCTTTGCCATGAGCGGTGGACTGACGATGCTACGAGTATACGGTCTTGCTGAAAAATTGCATTGCGTTCAGTTTCATTCTGTGAGTTCGACAGCTTGACTAAATGTTGTATTTTCGCCTTACGCGACTTGTTTTTATTGCAGTTTTTCCGACTAGTGTGAGCATCCAGTTATCGCTGGTGATGTTGGTCACATCATACCGCTCTTGTTGTTGTTTCTGTGTGCTAAAGCCAGGCTCAGCGTTAGTTCCACTTGACCAGTGCCTCCTATTGGTACAGCACGATCCCTGTATAATACACGTCTACGGTCTGATCTTGTGTGTTGCAGACTTCCCGACCAATGACATTGATTTCTTCTGAAAGTTCAATCTTATCCTCGCCTGTGTACTTACTTGGCCTGCACTATAATATACATAATTATATCTCAGCTTCTTGAACCTCGCTTCTTTCACATTGGCAGTGTGACTATGAAGCTTTCGTTGGTCATCTAGCTCACTTTAACCCGTTTTCTACGAAAGCCAGGCCCAATGTTTGTCCCTACCGTTGCTACAGCACGACCTCTGTATAATACCTATACTTCCACGGTGTTGTGTGTTGCAGACTTCCCGACCAATGTGACCATCCAGCTGTTCGTGCTGAGTTTCGACTCCGTCACAGAGTCGTCCATGGTAAATTTTGACGACAGTGCCTCCGCTGAGCTACCGTACAGCAACCCTGAAGGGTCGGGGGGTGGTGCCTCCCAATCCAACTACTCGCCTCCTCGTTTTGTAATTATTATGTCCACCACTCCTTGTCAATCATTAGTACTAACACCTATACCTGCGGGAATCTTGTATAGAGGGCTAACTTTGAACAGACGCTGAAGGGATCTAATGAACTCGACAACTTCCACCCAGCCCGGACGATCCCGAAAAGTAGCGCCTCATAATGGGCGACGTTGATTGAATCCTTTATGTAACGGAAAATGGTTGCGTTAGTGACGTCCATAAGTGTGTAACAATTCTCTGTAAGTTTGCCAGAGCAACGACTTTTCCTGACTTGCATAATACGAACCTCCTCTCTGGATTTGTTTAAATTCAACCTTTTGTAGATGGCGAAGGCACAAATGGCTGAGCGATCGCCAAATCTACCGTCGCCAGTTGTGGACAAGAGTCGTTTAGTGTCGCCAACAATTGTATGGTTGGCCATTACGGGTGGAAGTGGTCGATTTCCATCCCAACAGCATAACTGACTTGTTCAATGCCCCTTATTCCAGTTTTGTATGGTTGGCCAAATGGTGGCTTTAATTTTGTTGATTAAGTAAAACCTTTTTTGACACGTTTAAATTGTGTACCCTTTTATGAAAAAAAATGTTTTGTTTTTTGTTAGTGATAAGTACCAAGTCGTTTCTTTTTAACTTCCTTTCTATTAAGTTAAATACGTCCAGTCCAGATGTGTTGTTGCTGTTGTTGTTGTTGTTGTTGTTGTTGTTGTTGTTGTTGTTGTTGTTGTTGTTGTTGTTGTTGTTGTTGTTGTTGTTGTTGTTAGCGACCATTTGGCCAACCATACATCAGTCATGTACCGAAGTCATTTATTTCCCAACCTGCTAGCCAGCTGCATTCCATATGATGTAGTACAGTATACTACAACACCCTGCTCGCCCGTGTACTTGCTTGGCCCGCACCATACTAAATATCTGATCTTCTTATGCTTCACTTCTGTTTCTAGAGCACGCTGTTAAAATTAATTACTTGCTTGTTTTATGTATGGCTGGCCAGACGGTTCATAACAAAGGACAGAGCATAGACAGAGGTTTACAAACATCGTAAGGCAAGCATCATTTTCCAGTGAGTGTGTTGCCAAGTCAGTTCCCTATTCGTGATCCGTGGATATTTGTACAGACATAAAATGAAAGTGTTTAAAATTCTTGGATCATACTAAGAATGCGTAATAAGTGACGTTTACCATATGATTTCAAGCTGATTCACAAAATTGTAGTAACTGGTCTATTCGCTGAATTGAGTTAGTTGATGAGTTGAAAGAGAAACACATGTACAAGCTCATATGCGAGGAAAAAAGACACAATTAAAATTCTGCCATAACTGAATGAAATCGGCTGGGTTTCAAAGCTTTGCTACCACAGAGTCATGCACTTGGGCATACGTTAGCCATATACTTCTCGAATGATTGCAGCTGAGAAATGCGCAGTTAAAAGAAACTTCAATCCTGTGTAAGATATCCCGAACACAACCACATACTGTCCAGACTTGTTCATGTGATAAGAGTATACATCCATCCACTTGGACAATTTTACAACCATGGACAGCGACCGCTTCTTGTACTGTGCATATTGGATTGTTTCTGAATTGATATCCTAACTGGTGAATATCCATCTGCAAAACTATTTCAGAATTTGTTTTTAAAGTAGCTAAGCTGTTGAGTTTTGGTATGTGTTTAAGAGGAACAATGCTCTCATCCTATGTAAAAGCTGGAGTGATCTATGCTTCGAAATTTCATTTTTTTTGCACGGGCTAGGACATTATCTTTAAGAACGTAAGGGCCAATCATATTTATTCTTTACCTATGCATGACCTTCCACTCTTCTTTGTGATGTGGCACTTCCGCTTGCGTTATGCGCTGTATCTTTTGAAAAATGTATATTTTTGTGGTGATGTGGTACCTACTCATGACATGATCGATTTTAGTTTTGGTGCTGTAGTAAACCTATAGATGTAGTACGTCTGTGCTTGGTTAATATTATACTTTTTGAAGACACTTATTTGACTTTTTATTCTCATTTTATTTCTATTTTATTTTTTATTTTAGTTTTTTCCGTTCTTCTTTTTTTTCTGGTTTCTTTCTGTCCTTCTTGATTTCGAAGTTAGCATGCTAAAAACTGAAGGCAAATCCCAATATTCCCCTTCCACTTGCATTGAATTCAGTGGACTATCCTTCAGCGTTGACCATGCGTGCATGCACTTTACAATTACAAAATTTAACAGGTACTACATTTTCAACAAAATTCCTCTCTCTCTCTCTCTCTCTCTCTCTCTCTCTCTCTCTCTCTCTCTCTCTCTCTCTCTCTCTCTCTCTCTCTCTCTCTCTCTCTCTCTCTCTCTCTCTCTCTCTCTCCTTCTCTCTCTAGTTTCCGCATTTTATCGGCAATGATGGCTTTCAGTCAGCATGTGTTTGTTTCTTTTTCTTTTGTTTTATACCAGTATGCCATCACGTCGACATCCCTGAATGTCACAAATGTTATACCCATTAGACTAAAAAGCAGATATAAGTAGGCTACTGGGAGTTATACATTGCGATAATTATAGGTAGGCTACTCACCCTATTGGGCCCAGAGGAGGCCTGAATTTGGAATTTGTCAGAAAATACGAAATGTGGAGTAAAACTTCAAAAGCAACAGCTTCAAAATGCCATATGGTGGATTTTTTAATAAATAAATAAAAATTGAACGGTGAAGAGGGAAGTGGCAATGGGGAAAAGTATTGCGGTTATCGTTGCAGTTTCTCCTCTGGTGGGGGAAGGAGGGCGTGGAGAGGGCACAATGGGGTGGGGGGTGGGAGAGGGGAGATGTGGGTGTGAAGGTGACGCGGTGGGTTTGACGCAAAACAAAAAAACAAAAAAACAAAAACCCAGCATATTCCACATCTGTGACAGACAAACATTGAATGAGCAAAACCTTTAGCCCGTAATTATATGATCCCAAAGTCGACTACGTTAAGTCTTTTTACCGAAAACTCATCGCTAAAGCTTCGCGCGGCGAGCTTCGCGAACTATACTTCATATGCGAGGGGAAAAAAGACACAAAGACTTCGCCCAGTTAAGGACAGGCTTTATTCACATTTTCACATTTTTGTGGATCAAGTTTTCTTAAACAAAAAGGTCGATAAGATTAAGAAATTGCAACTGTGCAGAAAGAAATACAATAAATGCAATGTTTAATGTAAAACAAATTGAATAGTGCCGTACTGCATACCAGCTAGCTTTCAACAAGGAGAAGCCAACCCGAATAGACAATTTTCGGAAATAATTCCGTCGGGTGTGTATGGGTAGTGAAAGAGTGAGTGAATGCCCTTGCTTTTCCTCGGACAAACACTGTTAGACGTGCTCCTGTCCCCGTGTTTTCGATGCCCCTTGCTAGTGATTGGACCCTCAAATGTTTTTTCCGAGTAAAACGCAAGGGCAAGTTCACTCTTTCACAGGGCGGGGATGTAGCTCAGTCGGTAGCGCGCTGGATTTGTATCCAGTTGGCCGCTGTCAGCGTGAGTTCGTCCCCACGTTCGGCGAGAGATTTATTTCTCAGAGTCAACTTTGTGTGCAGACTCTCCTCGGTGTCCGAACACCCCCCGTGTGTACACGCAAGCACAAGACCACGTGCGCACGAAAAAGATCCTGTAATCCATGTCAGAGTTCGGTGGGTTATAGAAACACGAAAATACCCAGCATGCTTCCTCCGAAAGCGGCGTATGGCTGCCTAAATGGCGGTGTAAAAACGGTCATACACGTAAAAGCCGTGGGAGTTTCAGCCCATGAACGAACAAACAAACAAACTCTTTCACAACCCATGCAAACCCGACAGAGGTCAGTCAGTTTTTTGTCCTCGGAATTCGTCTATTTCCCTGAGGATAACCTTACGTTACCATGTGATACTTTACCTTACCTTACCTTACATAATGATGGAACAATGAGAGATAGTAGCAATGTTTACACAAAGTTTCAAGTGTAGCCTAGTTTTAATGAGACTGGCAGGAATTATTGCTCGGGTAAACAGGGGCGCTGATATAACCAGTGAATATCGACTGTCAGTGAAATGAGCCTTGAAGCATGAACGACCGACCCTGGTAGCACTGCGCAACATTAAGTGCTGTTTTAATTAAAGTTCTTTGTAACTGGCATAAAGAATAGATACACGAACAAAATAATTAAGCAGTGGAAGCGTAAAGAAACGATCGACAGAGAAATATACAAAAGAAATTAAAGAGGATGAATGAAACAAATGACACAGAAATGAAGGAAGAGTATAAAACAGACATTTAGTCCAAAGATAATATCACGTATAGGCTATGATCAGAAGAGCTTTTCCTGATCAGTGAACTCGTGTTCTCTGGTGAATAATTTACTCGTGGAAATCATCAATGTGTTAAGAGAATAATTTAGCCTGGAATATGCCGTTGTCTGGTTTTACCCAAGAGATTCGTGTAGCCTATATAGAATGACGCACACACTGTTACGTGCTCCCTATCAAATGCAGAGATCGTAATCTTACTATCGCGTCATTTTTCTATCAAGGGACTTATCGTTTTATCAAGAGACCTATCTGAAATGTTTCATACCCATTAATTGCCAGGATTGGATTGCATTAGTGACATAGCAAAAGTTCCGGTTCGAATCACCTTGTCCATCCGTTGTTGTTGCGAAATCGCAGCATAATTGTGTCCCTTTAGTGTTTGTCGTGGTAGGGGAAGGGCTCCTAATATGGACCGGCTCCTAATATGGACCACCTCTTGATCTGACAAACTAACGGCGCTAGAGCGCTAAAAACAATTTCATTCGCTGTATTCACCCTCCCTGGATAATTTGCACATGTCAAAACAGTTGCAGATACACAAATCTCAAAACCGTTAGGCTTCTTCTCTTTTTATATTTAGTCAAGTTTTGACTAAATATTTTAACATCGAGGGGGAATCGAAACGAGGGTCGTGGTGTATGTGCGTGTGTCTGTGTGTCTGTGTGTGTGTGTGTGTGTGTAGAGCGATTCAGACTAAACTACTGGACCGATCTTTATGAAATTTGACATGAGAGTTTCTGGGTATGAAATCCCCATACGTTTTTTTCATTTTTTTGATAAATGTCTTTGATGACGTCATATCCGGCTTTTCGTGAAAGTTGAGGCGGCACTGTCACGCCCTCATTTTTCAACCAAATTGGTTGAAATTTTGGTCAAGTAATCTTCGACAAAGCCCGGGGTTCGGTATTGCATTTCAGCTTGGTGGCTTAAAAATTAATTAATGACTTTGGTCATTAAAAATCTGAAAATTGTAAAAAAAAAAAAAAATTTATAAAACGATCCAAATTTACGTTTATCTTATTCTCCATTATTTGCTGATTCCAAAAACATATAAATATGTTATATTCGGATTAAAAACAAGCTCTGAAAATTAAATATATAAAAATTATTATCAAAATTAAATTGTCCAAATCAATTTAAAAACACTTTCATCTTATTCCTTGTTGGTTCCTGATTCCAAAAACATATAGATATGATATGTTTGGATTAAAAACACGCTCAGAAAGTTAAAACAAAGAGAGGTACAGAAAAGCGTGCTATCCTTCTTAGCGCAACTACTACCCCGCTCTTCTTGTCAATTTCACTGCCTTTGCCATGAGCGGTGGACTGACGATGCTACGAGTATACGGTCTTGCTGAAAAATGGCAGCTACTTGACTAAATATTGTATTTTCGCCTTACGCGACTTGTTTTATATTTAGTCAAGTTTTGACTAAATATTTTAACATCGAGGGGGAATCGAAACGAGGGTCGTGGTGTATGTGCGTGTGTGTGTCTGTGTGTGTGTGTGTGTGTGTGTAGAGCGATTCAGACTAAACTACTGGACCGATCTTTATGAAATTTGACATGAGAGTTCCTGGGTATGAAATCCCCGAACGTTTTTTTCATTTTTTTGATAAATGTCTTTGATGACGTCATATCCGGCTTTTCGTGAAAGTTGAGGCGGCACTGTCACGCCCTCATTTTTCAACCAAATTGGTTGAAATTTTGGTCAAGTAATCTTCGACGAAGCCCGGGGTTCGGTATTGCATTTCAGCTTGGTGGCTTAAAAATTAATTAATGACTTTGGTCATTAAAAATCGGAAAATTGTAAAAAAAATTAAAAATTTATAAAACGATCCAAATTTACGTTTATCTTATTCTCCATCATTTGCTGATTCCAAAAACATATAAATATGTTATATTCGGATTAAAAACAAGCTCTGAAAATTAAATATATAAAAATTATTATCAAAATTAAATTTTCCAAATCAATTTAAAAACACTTTCATCTTATTCCTTGTCGGTTCCTGAT
>NC_090245.1:19378336-19425836 GCF_037325665.1 Littorina saxatilis
TTTAAATTCATCCCTTAATTTAACATATTTATTGCATTTATCTAGAAAATGTATTTCATCTTCTATGACATTGCATTCAATACAAAGACGATTTTCTTTGGGGATATTCTGATGTCTTCCACTTTCAATTTTTAAACAATGTGTGCTAGTCCTTAATCTGCTTAACATCTTTCTGTGTTTATTATTCTTAATTTGTATTAAGTATGACTGCATTTCGTAAGATTTACTGATCATAGAATAAAACTTAAGTCTGGAATATGTATCTGATTTTTCTTTTGTCCAGTATCTTATATATTCCTCTTGTTGTTTTTTGTCAATGGCAAACTTTAATTTGTGTACATTTAATGTAGATTGGTTATGCCAAACGTGACTAAAACCTAAGTTACAAAGAGATTGTCTAACAAATTGTAGCCATGGCGTTTCTGTCCGATGGTGCAACATTGAGTCATATAATTGATGTATATACGAATCTTGTTTGGAGTCTAGAATATGCGCCCAGAATGCTATTGTTTGTGATAACATTTTTAATCCTAAAGGGAACCTTCCTAATTCCCCCAGTACAGGTATCCACATAGCTTTTCTATGAACTCCAAGAAGGAATCGACAAAATTTGATATAAACAAATTCATGAGGATTTTTGCTAGATAAACATGATCCAAAGAAATGATCAGTATTTGTTTGTTTTATTTTATTATTAAACGTAAACGGATACCAAATTTCAGCGCCATATGTTAATATCGGATTTACAAGTGAATCAAATAAATGTATCATTGTATCTATTTGCACGTTTTGATTGCTGAAAATTCTGCGGAGGGAATGTGCTGCTTTATTACCTTGTTTACTTAAATGATCTTGAGCTGTATCAAAATTTCCATTCTTGTTGAATATGACCCCTAAATATTTATATTGATCTGTTACTTTGATTACATCAGTTCCACATTTAAATATTGTGTGCATTTTTGGATTTATATGACAAAATACTATAATTTTTGTTTTTTCTATGTTAATTTTCAAACCCCACTGTAGGCAATAGTTATTTAGATAATCTAACTTATTTTGTAATCCTATTTTTGATTTTGAAAGAAGTACTAGATCATCTGCATACAGTAGACACGATATTTTTGTATCCTGGTTAATGTATGGCGAATCAACGTCAGGCATTCCATCAGTTATATCATTAATGAAAATATTAAAAAGAGTTGGGCTTAATGTATTTCCTTGATGTACTCCTTTTTTAACCAATACATCTGGTGAATATCCACCTTGCATTTGTGTGCATATCTTTGTATTAATATACATGTTTTTGATTATATTGTAGCATTTACCTCTTATGCCGGTTTTGTATATCTTAAGTAAAAGTGCATCATGCCAAACGTTATCAAAAGCTTTTTGAAAATCTACGAAACATCAATATAATCTACCATTTTTAGTATTGATAATATCGTCTACAATTTTCTTCAGAATGAATATTTGATCCATCGTTCGGTATCCTTTTCGAAACCCAGCTTGTTCTTTTATCAAAATATTATTTTTTTCTAAAAAGTTGTTGATTCTTGAATTTATGATTTTACAAAACAATTTTCCCAAATTACTACTAAGAGTGATTCCTCTATAGTTACTCGGACTCGTTGGATCTCCTTTTTTATGCAATGGTACACTTATTCCAGTGTGTGTGTGTGTGTGTGTGTGTGTGTGTGTGTGTGTGTGTGTGTGTGTGTGTGTGTGTGTGTGTGTGGGTGTGTTTCTATGTGTGTGTTAGTTTGCTTGTTTGTTTGTTTGTTTGTTGCTATCCATAAAAATAAAAGCGCAAAATGTCATATGAATAGGCCTGTCTCGAACATGGGATCTTTATTTGTTTATTTATTCATTTATTCATTCACTATTGTTTTGCTTATCTACTTAGACTTGATGGGGGACGAGGTTCTGGACAGACTGGAGGTGGACTCCAAGCTGCTGGACATGTTCTGGATGCCGGACCTCTACTTCGTCAACGACAAGGACGCCAAGATCCATGACGTCACCATGGCCAACAGACTGCTTCACATCTACAGGAACGGGACCATCAGGACCAGTATCAGGTTAGTGAAAACTACCCTCAGAGGAGATTTTGTCACCTCAACAAGAGTGCTTCACATCTACAGGAACGGGACCATCAGGACCAGTATCAGGTTAGTGAAAACTACCCTCAGAGGAGATTTTGTCACCTCAACAAGAGTGCTTCACATCTACAGGAACGGGACCATCAGGACCAGTATCAGGTTAGTGAAAACTACCCTCAGAGGAGATTTTGTCACCTCAACAAGAGTGCTTCACATCTACAGGAACGGGACCATCAGGACCAGTATCAGGTTAGTGAAAACTACCCTCAGAGGAGATTTTGTCACCTCAACAAGAGTGCTTCACATCTACAGGAACGGGACCATCAGGACCAGTATCAGGTTAGTGAAAACTACCCTCAGAGGAGATTTTGTCACCTCAACAAGAGTGCTTCACATCTACAGGAACGAGACCATCAGGACCAGTATCAGGTTAGTGAAAACTACCCTCAGAGGAGATTTTGTCACCTCAACAAGAGTGCTTCACATCTACAGGAACGGGACCATCAGGACCAGTATCAGGTTAGTGAAAACTACCCTCAGAGGAGATGTTGTCACCTCAACAAGAGTGCTAAGGCTACAATATGTCCAGACCTGACACTGAAACTAAAACTCTCCAAAGGGGGAATTAAGGATGTAATTGGGGTGTCTACGTCTCGAAATTGGGTTCTACGTACTGTATAATTAATCGAATTTTCTTTTGTCTCAGGATATCACTGACACTGAGCTGTGACATGTACCTGGAGAGGTATCCTCACGACGAGCAGACGTGTTCCATATATCTTGGAAGTTGTAAGTGCAACCTTTCACCCTCTATATGTGACATTTCGACGCAGTAGTCTCCCTTGTCACTGCAGCTGCTGTAAAGGGTTGTCTGCTTTGATCACCGAGCTATTTATAGCTGAACAGATCAATGGCCCTCGGGCGACTGACCTGGGTTTTACAGTGCTGTTTGTTGTAAAATCTGACTGTTGTTGTTTGCTGGTGCCCACATTTCACAAAGAAGATTGGGGTGGGGGAGGGGGGGGGGCTATTAAATTAGCCAAAACTTACTCCTGTTAAACTGGCTTTGAATTTAAAGGTACGTGTAATTCGAGTCCTTCGTGCATTTGTATCAAATAACCAAAAGGAAGTAATCGCTCTGTATGCATTCGACATGTGAAATAGAGTAAGCGAGAGTTGTACGGAACCATTTCTCCTGGCACCTGAGAGAATAACAAGCATTGAAATGAACAAGCGACTTTCATCCTCACTCTTTTTTTTAAATGTACAACTCTCGCTTACTCTATTACACATGTCGTATGCATTTGGTTATTTGATATCTTAACATCGCTCTGCCTCATTCTCATCTGTTTAAGATTCTTCGTGCATTTGGTTAGATTTAGATTTATACGATCTACAAAGTGTAGTTATATACATTTTTTTAGTAAAGTATCGAGAGAATTTATTAAAGGGGAACAGCTGGGATCTTTTACATTGTTTGCAATGAGGAAAGTGGACCATAATTCTCGTGCAATGATGTGTGCAGCGTCAAACACTGTACATAAGGACAAAAAACACAAAACAAAACAAAGCATAAAAGTTATGAGCAACTAATTAAGAAAGATTAAGAAAGAAGAACAAATATATGAAGAAGAAAAGCTGTCAGAGAAGAAAAGCTGACAAAATGTTATTCGTTTCTAAAAAAAAAATCAACGAAGCTCGCATGAAGCAGAATGACCCATTACTATTACTACTACCGTTTGTCCAACCTCATTGATGACGTCACTGTGCACTGTGATGACGTGTTTCAGACAGCTTCAGCATCGAGAACGTGATATTCAAATGGCACGATTTACCCGTCGTCATACGAGATGGAGTGACCTTACCACGTTTCCGCGTCCAGATTGGAGAGAGTGGGGAATGCAACTTCAAGTTTGATTCGGGCAGCATGATAGGCGGTAAAACTTCCCTTTTTGACTCTTCCTTTCTGTGTGTGTTTGTGCCAATAATGAACAAGTATATGTTTTGAACTGCTTTAAAAGTCTATCAGAACTCCCAAGCAAACTAAATGACACTAGAGATGGCGTTATTATTTATTTTTTAACCAGTTGACTTCTATATATATATACGACTTGTGTGTGTGTGTGTGTGTGTGTGTGTGTGTGTGTGTGTGTGTGTGTGTGTGTGTGTGTGTGTGTGTGTGTGTGTGTGTGTGTGTGTTCGCGATGCACGGCCAAAGTTCTAGATGGATCTGCTTCAAATTTGGTTGGCATATTCAGGTAGACCCCGGACACAACCTGGTCGATGAGAATTTTCAACACGTGCTCTCAGCGCGCAGCGCTGAACCGATTTTGGTTTTTCTGTTCATCTTCCCAGATCCATTCCCAGTAACTCTTCCTTATCTTCTCCAGTGTTTTGCGTTTATCTCCCTTCCTTCGTGTGGCGTCAATCCATATTCCCGTTACTATTTTTAGAAGGTCACTGTCCACAACGCTTTCATCCCGGCGAAGCCGGATATTCCCGTTACTATTTTTAGAAGGTCACTGTCTACAACGCTTTCATCCCGGCGAAGCCGGGTATTCCTCTACTTCTCCCCGGCGAAGCCGGATACCCGGCGAAGCGGGTATTCATTCTAGTTACTCATCTTTCAAATCGTTAAATATCTAATGCCCTCTCTTCGTCGCGATATAACCTTCGTGGTTGAAAACGACGTTAAACACCAAATAAAGAAAGAAAGAAAGAATGCCCTCTCTAATTTTTTCTTCTCTCTTTCATTCTTGTTTCAGTTGTTTTAATAGGTTTTTTTTAGTTAGTGTTTTTGTATTTGTCACGAAGAAGCCTTCAAATGCGAACTTGTGTTTTGTTTTGTTGTTGGCATGGGTGATCGAGTTAAGGTCTCTTTTAGTTTTTAAACTAATTTTCCCACGAGTCTGTTTTCACACTCAACAATCTTAACCTAAAACCACGACAGACGTGCGCTCTGCAGGCAACTACACGTGCATCCGAGCAGACTTCGAGTTGGTCAGAGAGTTCGGCTACTACATCGCTCAGGTCTACGTGCCTTCCTGCCTGATCGTCATGCTCTCCTGGGTGTCCTTCTGGATCGACCTGGAGGCCATCCCTGCCCGGGTGTCGCTGGGCCTGCTGACCGTTCTCACCATGACCACCCAGAGCACCGGGGAGAAGGCCTCGCTACCCAGGGTGTCCTACCTCAAGGCCATTGACGTCTGGATGTCGGTCAGTTTTGGGGAATTCTTTTTTTCGTTCATGGGCTGAAACTCCCACGTTCACTCATGTTTTTGCACGAGTGGATTTAGATGTGTATGACCGTTTTCACCCCGCCACTCAGGCAGCTTACGGCCGCGGCCGGGATTTGAACTCACGACCTTCCGATTAGAAGAACGATGTCTTATCCACTACGCTACTGCGTCCGTCTTTTGTGGATAACATGAAGAGTGTGTTTAGCGTGTAATTGGGAACATTCTTGTGTGTTTTTGTATATGATTAGAAGATTTTGTTGAAAGTTGTGTTCAGGATTATTTTTTTCGCAGTCCTCGAATTTCACAGAGGAGAAAATGTTGCTGTCTAGCAAGTCCTAGCTTGACAGCTATTGACGTGAGGATGGCGGCAAGTTACAGGGCTGCATGCCATAAATTTGCTGCGCTCTTGCTGACGTCAACATGCAGTTTTCTTTGTTTTCGTATCTACAGGGCTGCTTGGTGTTAGTCTTCGCCGCCCTCTTGGAGTTCGTCTACTTCAACATGCAGGTTTTTATATTTAGTCAAGTTTTGACTAAATATTTTAACATCGAGGGGGAATCGAAACGAGGGTCGTGGTGTATGTGCGTGTGTGTGTGCGTGTGTGTGCGTGTGTGTGTGCGTGTGTGTGTGTGTGTGTCTGTGTGTGTGTGTAGAGCGATTCAGACTAAACTACTGGACCGATCTTTATGAAATTTGACATGAGAGTTCCTGGGTATGAAATCCCCGAACGTTTTTTTTCATTTTTTTGATAAATGTCTTTGATGACGTCATATCCGGCTTTTCGTGAAAGTTGAGGCGGCACTGTCACGCCCTCATTTTTCAACCAAATTGGTTGACATTTTGGTCAAGTAATCTTCGACGAAGCCCGGACTTCGGTATTGCATTTCAGCTTGGTGGCTTAAAAATTAATTAATGACTTTGGTCATTAAAAATCTGAAAATTGTAAAAACAAAAAAACAAAACATTTATAAAACGATCCAAATTTACGTTTATCTTATTCTCCATCATTTTCTGATTCCAAAAACATATAAATATGTTATATTCGGATTAAAAACAAGCTCTGAAAATTAAATATATAAAAATTATTATCAAAAATTTTTTTTCGAAATCAATTTAAAAACACTTTCATCTTATTCCTTGTCGGTTCCTGATTCCAAAAATATATAGATATGATATGTTTGGATTAAAAACACGCTCAGAAAGTTAAAACGAAGAGAGGTACAGAAAAGCGTGCTATCCTTCTTAGCGCAACGAATACCCCGCTCTTCTTGTCAATTCCACGGGCACTGCCTTTGCCACGGGCGGTGGAGTGACGATGCTACGAGTATACGGTCTTGCTGCGTTGCGTTGCGTTCAGTTTCATTCTGTGAATTCGACAGCTACTTGACTAAATATTGTATTTTCGCCTTACGCGACTTGTTTCTTTGTCTACAGGGCTGTCTGGTCTTCGTCTTCGCCGCCCTCTTGGAGTTCGCTTACGTCAACGTGCAATCACGTGTGGAGAAGAGGCGCCAGTCATTCGTGGAGCGTGGTCGGCCGGGAGGGGGAAGCAGTCGGGTGCGCAACGGAGCAAGCATCACGTCATGTGATCCCATCGACAAGATCACAGAGGAGAGTGAGGTCAGAAAAAGTATCTTTATTCTCCTCTCACTGCAGAAAGTTAGAATGGAGGATCGTCAAAATGACTTGATGGTGAGGGTGGCGGTCCAGACGTGTGTTTTTTCCCTCCACATTACCAACAGCGGATATGGAGGATTAGAACACATGTCAATGGTGGCTGTGATAGTGGCGGCGATGGTGTGGTTGTAGGGGGGGGAGTAGGTGCCGCATATGTGTGTGTGGGTGTTGGTGTGGATGTGTGTGTGAGTACGTGCGTGCGTTTGTGGGCGTGCGAGCGTGTGCGTGCCTTTATCTGTTGCGAACATGCACAGGGCTGCGTATGCAAAGAATACGTTCTGTCCACACTGTGATTTCATGTCTCACACAATGATCCTTCTTTGTTTTCAGGTGGAAGTAACAATGAGCAAACAGCACGTGAGCAAGAGACATCTGTTCAAAAAGGATTTCACAGGGGTCCAGAGAGCGCGAATGGCAGACAAATTTGCGCGCGTGTGCTTTCCGTTTTCTTTCCTCATCTTCAACATCATTTACTGGATGGTCTATGTTGCGTCTCCAATCGTGTGAAATGGATTTTATTTTCTGTCATGTCAAGTTCTTCATCAGTCATTGATTTATTATCATGTGAAATTTCTTCACCTTATTTATCTTCTAAGGTGGCTTTTTTGTCCACTTCTTCATTATCAGTCGTTTATTAATCATCATGCGAGTTTTCATCGTGTTTAACATTATAAAATGGATGGTCTTTGTTGCTTCTCCAATCCGTATGAAATGGCTTTCATAGCTATTCAACTTCAGTCGTCTGGTTCATCATTCATGCATTGGTTTATATAATCAGGTGAGATTTCTTTGTTTTCTTTTCTGACAGCAGCCAAACAGTCTGCAACAATGCTGCGTCTCCAATCGAATGAAATGGCTTCATATTTCTGTTACCTACTTCCCCAGTAACTGCATGATTTGTCATAATGTGACATTTTGTTTCTTCCACTGGTTTTTATTCTTTAAAACAAAAAAAAACTTTCTTCTCATGTCACTTATCATGTCAACAGCCACCACAGATCTGTTCAGGTTTTTATACATCGGTGTCGATGTGCACAATGGGTGTGCGACAAAAGTTCAAAATGTCGAGGCACAAAAGGTCGAAGCACAAAATGTCGAGGCACAAAAGCCGGTCGACTGAGGACATTTGGTCGAGAGTCAAAAGGGCGAGGATGAAAAAAGGTCAAGTGGGACAAAATGTCGACAGCAAAAGGGATGAATAATTAAAGATAATGAATTCAGCATGCATGGGCACAGACAGTGGTGCACTTACAGAAAATGAAATCGACATTTTCAAACCTCGACTTTTTTTTAATCCTCGACCTTTTTCAATCCTCGACCTTTTGTCCCCTCGTGTTGCTCAGTGTCGACATTTTGTGGCACTCGACATTTTGAACCTCGACCTTTTGTCGCACTCGACATTTTGACCCTCGACCAAAATAATGTCCTCGACCTTTGTGCCTCGACCCTTTGGTCCTCGATCTTTAGGTTCTCACCCGTGCACAGTAGATATGCATCGTCTATCAATTCCTAACAAAAATCCTACTTTGCATTCAACGCAGACCGCAACACGGTGGCCTAGTGGTAAGAAGTCCGCCCAGTGGAGCGGGAGGTCGTGGGTTCGAACCCCGGCCGGGTCATACCTAAGACTTTACAATTGGCAATCTAGTGGCTGCTCCGCCTGGCGTCTGGCATTATGGGGTTAGTGCTGGGACTGGTTGGTTCGGTGTCAGAATAATGTGACTGGTTGGTTCGGTGTCAGAATAATGTGACTGGGTGAGACATGAAGCCTGTGCTTGCGACTTCTGTCTTGTGTGTGGCGCACGTTAAATGTCAAAGCAGCACGTGCTGGCAACGCTAGTATTAGCTCTGTGGTCTTCTACTATTCTTCTTCTTCTTCTGCGTTCGTGGGCTGAAACTCCCACGCACACTCGTGTTTTTTTGCACGAGTGGAATTTTACGTGTATGACCGTTTTTTACCCCGCCATTTAGGCAGCCATACGCCGCTTTCGGAGGAAGCATGCTGGGTATTTTCGTGTTTCTATAACCAACCGAACTCTGACATGGATTACAGGATCTTTTTCGTGCGCACTTGGTCTTGTGCTTGCGTGTACACACGGGGGTGTTTGGACACCGAGGAGAGTCTGCACACAAAGTTGACTCTGAGAAATAAATCTCTCGCCGAACGTGGGGACGAACTCACGCTGACAGCGGCCAACTGGATACAAATCCAGCGCGCTACCGACTGAGCTACATCCCCGCCCGTCTTCTACTATAACATGGCTTGGTCTCCAGGGTTGGGGTGCACGATGCGAATGTGGGTGCCACTCAAGTGGATGGGAGCCAGCCGCGTGGTCTGATTGGTTGACATTGAGATTTGTTGTGATTTCAACCAATCAGAAGCCGCGGCTGGCTCCCACCCACTTGGGTGGCACCCACTTTCGCTTCGTACACCTCGATCAGCCCTGGAGACGGATGTTCGGCTTTAAGTCCGTGTAAAAGTCGTGACAGATCTATGATGATTCGATCACGTGATCTTCATATGGGAAGAAAAGTATGTTTGAGGCAGCACTGCTGGATCAGTGTTGACTCTCACCTTCTAAGTTGACACTTATTTCCCCAACTGAGACTGCCACAGCGAAAACTGTATTTTGTTCAACTTTATTTACAAACTTGAAGGCTGGGAGTTTCAAATGTGATTGGTAGGCTATTCTCTGCAAATATTATTGTGTGTATGTGTGTTGCATCTCTGTTTAACTGTTATCATCTGCGATTTATGCTTAAAAAAATGCTGGATGGTTTAGACGCAAAACCACTGTAATGCACCTGACCGGTTCTGGTATGACCTGACATTAAACAGACTGCTGCATTAATTGATTCGGTTGCTGGTGTTGTAGTTTGTCTACAAGTTGAAACCTACCTAATGTTTGAATTTTCATGTAAATGTCATCGAGCAAACGTGCACAAAAGAGAAATGCGGAAACACGTGCTGCATATGTTCTTAAACTTTCACATTTAAATCATGATTTGTATTTCATGTTTGTGAATACTAATTGACCGAAGTTCTCCTTGTTGGAATTAAAGTTCATCATCAGTAAAACTAAGAGACACACATATATATATATATGTCGTAATAGGCAGCGTTTTGCCGATTACGGGAAATGGGCAAAAATGTTGCTGATTCCGCGAATTCGGCAATTCCGTGAATTCGGCACGACATATATATATATGTGTGTCTCTTAGTTTTATGTGAAAATACGAATCAGCATGAGTTATACTGAGTTAATTATCTCACAAATGGTTGTGAAGTCATTGTAATTTGTTCAACTGAACGTGGCTTATACATTTCACATGTCGTCTTTTTTAAACTTACACATCTGCCGTGTTGAAATCATCGTCATTGATTGATTTCGTGTCCTTGAAAACTACCGTAAAACTTGAACCTTGACTTTTGCTTGATATTTTTTTAGCTATCGGGTACAGAATGACTGATTTGTATATATATACCAAAACATCAAAATTTGTATTTTTTTTTATTTCTGTTTTGACTTCTTTCAAATTGTCTGCAACATTGAACTGCATGCGATGTGTGTCTGCATATCACTAACGGAGTTCCTCTATTTATGTCAAGCGAATTTTTTTTATTGATGCGTGTACAGTACCCTCGTTCCTTGGCTGTTGTGAGGAGTTGCTTCGTTCTTTTTTTCAAGAATTGTTACACTTACATATTTCTTGGTAGGCAGACAGTTTGAATTGTAATGTAATACTTTCAAAAAGAACTTTCTGCAAGTGTTGCATCTTGTTTTTACACAAAAACGAACGAATAACTCTGCCCATGTTGTATCTCTTTTTAAATCTTCATTGTCTACTTGGGAGTTGGCAGCTTCTTCTGCGGGTTCTTTTTTACATTTAGTCAAATTTTGACTAAATGTTTTAACGTAGAGGGGGGAATCGAGACGAGGGTCGTGGTGTATGTGTGTGTGTGTGTGTGTGTGTGTGTGTGTGTGTGTGTGTCTGTCTGTGTGTGTGTGTGTGTGTGTAGAGCGATTCAGACTAAACTACTGGACCGATCTTTATGAAATTTGACATGAGAGTTCCTGGGTATGATATCCTCAGACGTTTTTTTCATTTTTTTGATAAATGTCTTTGATGACGTCATATCCGGCTTTTCGTGAAAGTTGAGGCGGCACTGTCACGCTTTCATTTTTCAACCAAATTGGTTGAAATTTTGGTCAAGTAATCTTCGACGAAGCCTGGACTTCGGTATTGCATTTCAGCTTGGTGGCTTAAAAATTAATTAATGACTTTGGTCATTAAAAATCTGAAAATTGTAAAAAAAAAATAAAAAAATTATAAAACGATCCAAATTTACGTTCATCTTATTCTCCATCATTTTCTGATTCCAAAAACATATAAATATGTTATATATGGATTAAAAACAAGCTCTGAAAATTAAAAATATAAAAATTATTATCAAAATTAAATTGTCGAAATCAATTTAAAAACACTTTCATCTTATTCCTTGTCGGTTCCTGATTCCAAAAACATATAGATATGATATGTTTGGATTAAAAACACGCTCAGAAAGTTAAAACAAAGAGAGGTACAGAAAAGCGTGCTATCCTTCGTAGCGCAACTACTACCCCGCTCTTCTTGTCAATTTCACTGCCTTTGTCATGAGCGGTGAACTGACGATGCTACGAGTATACGGTCTTGCTGAAAAATGGCATTGCGTTCAGTTTCATTCTGTGAGTTCGACAGCTACTTGACTAAATGTTGTATTTTCGCCTTACGCGACTTGTTTGGTTTTCCTTTTGTCTTGTGTTCCAAGCAAGCCTCGTCGTGATGTTGTACGTGATATAAAATGCGCACATTTTGTACTTTGTACCTAATCAACCATTTCCATAAAACATTCCCTTGTGTAAAGTTGTGCAGACAATGTTTCAGAAATGCAGTTATTTTCATGAAGTTAGCATTTGCTAGCCTTTGCATATTGCTTTATATTGGTATGTGTTGGGCATGACGTCTCAGATCTCCACGTTTTAACATTTCAAGCCAGACATGGAGCAGGAGGGGGACGTTTGCGGGGGGGGGGGGGGGGGGGGGGGGTTCTCATGCTTGGATGAATTATTGTTCTGATCAACCTCAAGCTGACTTCACAGCCAAGACTTTAAATCCTTTCAAATGTTAAGGCTTTTGAATCTGTTAAAACGTACAACATTTAAATCTGTTGAAATGTCTTCAAAGCTTGTGAACTGCCATTCTGCACAGATCCAAATTCAGTGGTCATTTATTGATAAAAAAAACAAACCCCACACACGTACACACCATAAAATGAAACTCAGCCTTACCCTAAATATAGGTGAGGACATTAGCTGGTCAACCATTCTATAAGTCTACAATTATATTTCAGAAAACAAATACATGTAGATCGACAACAAATTTAAATGCAAAAAAGCAATGATATTGTAGAGCCATACAAACTTCAACTGCACATTTAAAATTCACTATTCAACTGCCATTACTATAACAAACAAAATGTAAAGGCACAGTCCTTCTCGTGTAAACGACTCAGCTCACCATCTCAGATCTATCCAGGCTTGTACATGGTATACGAGTATCCCTCCACTTAAAGGTGGTCGTCTACATTTTTGCTTTTTTTTCAATAATGTTATGGTTAGATTTTGATACAAAATTATGTCAAATGATGAATGAACCATGGGGAAAAAAGTTATAGAAAAAAAAATATATGTAAAAAAAGATTTTATTTTTGGGTAGGGTGACTCACGCTTCCAATATTTTGTTTTCTAAGAACATGTGCTTTGCCTAAAAATACTGACCAATCAAATTCATGTCACTATGCTTATAGCCACGCCCAAACAAGTGCAGCAACAGTTTGACACTGGAGCGCTGTCTACGCTTTTTCAGTTTTAAACACACGAAATGCACGGGATTTGAGAGGAGTTTTGCGCTTGGCATTTTCCAAATAAGGATATCCTACTACATGTACGCTGGAATACTACAATGAATTTTCTTTTTTTTTTTTTTTTTTTTTTTTTTTTTTAATTTGCCAAGCACATCATTGTGGGGCTTTTAATCAAAAAATATTCAAGCATCCGTCTACAACGTATCCTCATTCATCCTTCAACATTTACACAATACTGAAATATCGCAATGCTAATTCATATCCTAACATCACATTCAAATCAATAGGTCTACCATATCTATACTTACTGATACACATTTTTGAAATGAGCAAAATATGATTAATAATTTTGTTTATGGGGGTTTGCACTTCTGGAGAGTATCCAAACAATACATCTTTTTCTGTTAATATAATATTTTCTCCCGTATTAACAAATATACATCTTCTAACATTTTCCCAAAACAATTTCATTTTACTACATTTCCAAAAGAAGTGTTCAATATAATCAATTTCATTACAAAGACTACATAAACTATTTTCTTTTAACTTCATTTTATGCAATAAAATATTTGTGGGATAAATATTATGTAAAATTTTCCATTGGAGTAACTTTAATCTTTCTTCGCTTGTACATGCACTTGCCAGGACCCAATACTTTTCGTCAAACTACAATGAATTTTCAAACGGCTACACTGGCTTCGTCTTTCCTGATCGAAAGGGGGTGTATTGTTGATATTTGTAGATAATAGACTCTGCATTTTAATGGTCAAATGGCGATTTCGGTATAAAAATGTAGACAAGGACCTTTAAAACACAGTACCAAAAATCAATGGCCTGAGTGCTTTCAGTGAAGAGTAGAATTATTGTACGAGTACATTTTGCCGATTGGCACCAGTGTCATTTTCGACATCGATTCACCAAAAATTCTTACAATGCACAGAGACCAGTAATGCAGTTGAAAATGTTTTTGAGCTTTTTTTTTTTTTTTTTTTTTTTTTTGGGGGGGGGGGGGGGAATAAATGTCTTTTTGAAGGGGGTCGGGGGGGGGGGGGGTGTGTAAATGTGTCTTTTTGTTTGGGGGGGGGGGGGGGGGTAAATATGTCCAAGTCTGGACAGATCTGATCTGAGGTAGTTACCTGAATCGTTTGGGACTGTGCTTTTAAGAACGAAGAAACAACCGCCTCAAGTATGTGGCTACTTTCCCTCTGCAGTAACAGAAAATAATGCACTGAAAGTCAATAGACGATGTTCGGAAATAACTCTGTCGGCGTTGTATGGGTTGTGAAAGAGTGAATACCCTTGCTTTTCCTCGGACAAATAAATTCACATGTGCTCCTGTCTACACTGTTTCATACACACCCCTCTCTAGTGATTGGCCCCTCTGTTTGTCCTAGTAAAAGCAGGGGCATTCACTCTTACTGAAACCAGTGATTTTTGGAATTCGTCAATTGACTTGGCTTGTTGATCCATTGTTGTCTGTCTAAACAAATGGTATAATGTTGTTTGCCTTTATTCAGAAAAAAAGATTGTTTTAATAAATTCGATTTGATGAACTCTGTGTGTGTGTGTGGCGGTGTGTGTGTGTGGCAGTGAGTGTGCATATAATCTTGTCAGCTATTTTCGTTGTGGTTAAGTTTCCTTATAATTACTTATTAAAGTACAGGTACTTGCAACTACATACACTGACACCGAGTTCACCTTCAAAGGCATTATTATTAAACAGATTCAATTGTATCTTGAGAACAATGTTTCAGTGAGAACATAACACTTTGTTACAACATGATTCTCTCCTGAGTGCTCACACACATACCCACAGTTGCATACAGGGATACAAAACGCGCATGCACACTCACACACATGCGCACGTACACAGTGACATCCACACACACACACGAACACAGTGAAACCCTCATACACACAGTGCTACACGCTTACAGTGATATAAAACACACCACAGTGACACCCACATACACTCAGTGCAACACGCTTACAGTGATATAAAACACACACACACAGTGACACCCACATACACACAGTGCAACACGCTTACAGTGATATAAAACACACACACACACGTACACAGTGACGCCCACATAGAGACAGTGCAACACGCATACAGTGATATAACACACACACACACACACACACACACAGTGATATAAAATGCACCCTGCACACGCACACACACATACAAGGTGCACAGAATTCTATGTCAGTTAAAAGAAACTATCTTTAATAAGAGAGGCAGTAGATTCCCACATAACTCAGAACATAACAATACTTTCAAAACCTAAAGAAAAACCTGTGACTGTAGCAAAAACACGCCCTTTAAAAATTGTCTTGGTAAAACAGTGGCAGAGATAAGACAAAGCTGACTTCCAGACTGTTCATTCTCACAGACACTGATGGTGCATGAAGTGGCACTGGTCCCACACTGACAGTAAATCGTAGAGTTTCCTTGCAGGAAGATTGGCCTTCTCTGGAGGTCACATACCTAACATCACCCATCCATCCAGCTAAGTCTACAAAAAAAAGAAGTGGCAGACGGATGCAACTGCCATTGTGTGCGTGTGTGTGTGTGTGTGTGTGTGTGTGTGTTTGTAAGTGTGATTGTGTGCATGAGCATGTGTGTGTGTGTGTGTGTGTGTGTTATTGTGTGCATGAGCATGTGTGTGTGTGTGTGTGTGTGTGATTGTGTGCATGAGCATATGTGTGTGTGTGTGTGTATGTGTGTGTGTGTGTGTGTGCATGAGCATATATGTGTGTGTGTGTGTGTGTGTGTGTGTGTGTGTGTGTGTGTGTGTGTGTGTGTGTGTGTGTGTGTGTGTGTGTGTGTGTCAGTATGTGTGACTGTGTACGTGCGTGTGTGTCTATTCCTTCACTAGCAGTCTTCGTTTCCGCTTCATTTTCAGACATGTGTTTATCCTTCTCGCACTGCCTTTGATGCGCTTATTTCTTTTTGCAAGTGTTCAAGATCTCAGGCTATTTTAAAATTGCAAACCCTTCCATGGACATACATTTTGCGTTTATTTCCTTCAGCAAGAATGCTCACAATTTCACGTCATTCTAAATGTTAAACCCCGATCAGAACTTCTCAGTCACACTCTTCCCCAAGCATACCGTTTATGGTGGGGCTAAAATCTCACAATCCACCTTCTCACGAAAAACTCTGAAAAGTCATCTCAGCTTCTCACTCCTTCTCTCCATCCTCTCCTGCCTTCACCATCGGTTCTCCTCCCCCTTCCTCTTTCAGCGGCGCAGGTTTCTTTTCCTCCTCATCCTCCAAGGGAGGGGGGTCTCCATCGGCTGCGGAGGCTGCAGCTGCGTCAAACTTCTGCTGCCTATCTTTCTTCATCTTTGCAACTTCGGCTTCTGCAGAAACAACTGTCGTGATTATAGATTACCATCATGGTACTTGCAATAAAGTGTGTTTGTATCTATAAGATTGAAGTGGATGAAACATCTTGCATACCTGATTCGAAAAAAAATTACACTGAGACGTGGGACAGAGTTGATACTGGAGCTAGTTGAATCGTTAATTAAAAAGAAAACACACCAGTAACCAGGTTAGGTACGTTTATATCTATAATCAATATTTCGGGATGGTAAGCTTATGGAAAGAATCTATTTAATTCTTATTTATTTATTTATCTACTTATTTATCTATTTATTTAATTCTAGTTGAATGGTGCAGGAAAAGTAGCCAGAAATATTTCAGACGGAGGTAGGGGGGGGGGGGGGGGGGAGGGGGGAGGGGAAGAAGGGGGACTGGGTCTTTCAGGTTATCCACTGGCCTTCTTCTCCTTCACATATACAGCACACCCAAGTCATCATTAGTCATCCATACATTCTTCCTCACGCCCTTAAATCAGAGATGAAATAACCATAACATTAAAATCATATCTACAGCCACAGAGGAAGTGATGAGCAGTCACAAGTCACGTGACTGCTGAGAAATAAAAGAAATGTCAATCATTAATTTTTCTGATAATTACTATCATGCTGATCAGCTTGCTTGAAGATTTGATGATTTAGGGGATTAGGCATAATGAGAAACTATTGTCGCTTCGTTTGGCATCAAAGGCGCCTTTTTCACAATTCAATGTCTACCCAGTTCTGAGTAGTTTGCTCTCTTTCAGACAAGAAATGGCAAAAAAGCACCATCTATTTACTTTTTACAATTATTCACTCACTGATCTGTGCCAGGTCCTGCCCAAAGAGGCGCAGACAATGAGAACGCTCAAAACGAGGGACAAAGCTCCGGACAGATGCCTTTCCTTTCCAACCGCAGAACGTCAGCGTGCACGCAGGCTGTGGGTTGCTGCACAATGAAATGTCTTTGTTAGATATCAACGGAACAAAAATAAACCAGAAGCACATACTTTAAACTATTCCGTATGACTTTTCAGAAATCGTTTCAACATTAAAATCGGAGTATTTCTTGGTGCAAAAATACACCTCTTGCATTTGACATTTCTATCTACTGAAAATTTAATCTAACGCTTTAAAAAAAAAAGTGTGATTCAAGTATTAAATCAACTGCAGATTTTAGAATAAAATGACATACAGCTATTGATCAATGTAGTACATAAAATTAAAACAAGAAAGAAGTACAGACTACAGAATGGGGTCACTGGTATTATTTACTGTAACACTTTTCACAGAAAGGAAAGGGCAAGAGATTCCTTCTCATTAAAACTACTTCCATCCTTTCATTTGTATTTGTGTGTTCTGTACATCTTAAAGAAAGAACAACAACAACTACAAAGTGCCTTACCTTTCAGTTGGTTTGTAGACAAAGACAACACTGCCAGGAACTATAACAAAAGATAATAGATACACATTACACAACTGTAATACCATTCTACTGCGACTACAAGATTGTACAGAGCAGGAAGCCTGCAGAATCAAAATAAACTTCCTAAAAAAAGAAAAATCTTACTTTTTTTCCTTTCTCTCACAAGGTCAATGAAAATGTTGTTCTCTCTTTCGTTTTCATGAAGTACAGTGGAGTCCAGGTATAACGAACCTGGGTATAACGAAATCCTGCTTTTAACGAACTGCCATTGATTTCCCGGCAGACAGCCTTCTATTTCTTACTTGTTACTTTCCGGCCACAACGAACCTTTTGAACTCATTTGCATAACAAACCCCTCTTATAACAAACACGTTTTCATCGCCCCAGAGCCGTTTTGTCTCTAAAAGTCACAAGGCTACAACGAACTGATGTCAATAACTGTCTCCAAAGACAAAAATACACAAAAATACACAAACACAAGTGCACATCCCGTGATGAGCGAACTCTGAGCGAACTCTGAACAAACAGCGGGAGGTGCACGGAACAGCCACCGCCACTGTGTTTTCACTATTCCAATCAGCTGCTAAGCTATGACTGTGCTCTAAAAAGTCACAAGGCTACAACGATCTGCGTGTGAGGCGAGATCAAAGGCAGGTCCATTGTGATAGCTGGGTGGCCTTGTTTATAGACACTGTGACCCAGTTTTAGCTATGAGAGGTGGTTCCCCTTTATGAGAGAGGAAACACTTCCTGCACCCGGGTCACTCCCGGGTCAGTGACTGAGTTTAACCTATGGGGAGTTTAACCTATGGGGCGGTCTCTTTGATGTCTTGAGAGGAAACTTGGCCAGGGTAGTACATGCACCAGAACTGGTGGACACCATGAAATCGGAGATTGATCAGAATGTACATATGTACACGCTTTTACACGACTTTTTAAATTTTACTTCTAAAATTGTGACAGTAAAGTGAACATTTGAACTATGCCTCTATGGATTATATTATGAAGCTGTTGAAAACATGCAGAGATTGTACTCTCCAAGGAAAGATCGATGACACGATCATTTGAAGGTGAGTGGGAAAACTTGTCTTAAGGCCATTTAGGGTTGAAAACTCTACAGCGAATTACTGATATAACGAACTAAAATGTATCTCCCTTGAGATTCGTTGTACCCGGACTCCACTGTAGATCCAGTAAAAGTCGAATGTACTCATTTATCCATAACTCTAGGACCAACAAAATCTTTGTCCGTCTCTGAGGCTGTGTTAAATCAACATGATGATGAAATGATAAGGATGAAAGTCACTTGTTCATTTCAATGCTTGTTTCTCTCAGGTGCCAGGAGAATGGTTCCGAATAACTCTCACTTACTCTATTACACATGTCGTATGCACTTTAGAACGCTTACTTCCCTTTGTTTGTCAGATATGTTAAATCAGATGTATACTTACCGATTGTTTCCAGTGTATCCTGTGTGCTTTGACTCATCTTGGACAGGAAGGGGTTCTCTTCTCTGAATATCGTCACCGCATCTTCTCTTGTGATGCTGACAGTGCGTTTGGTGAGGTGACTGGCTAGTGAACCCATGCTCTGCAGATAAAGATCAAACCAATGATGAACAAATACTGCCATGAAAAGTCAACAGCATTGTGTGTACCGTATGGTAGCATTTTCAAATGACTGAGCTTACTACAACACAATACAACTTTGTATGATTGAAGTACAACAGCCTTGTGTGTACGGTAATGGTAGCGTCTTCAGATGACCGAGTTTAAAACAACACAATACAACTTTGTATGATTGAAGTACAACAGCCTGAAAGGTACATACAAACAATTAATTTTTGGCTTGTCATGCACAGAAATAAACACAGTAAATATTGTATCCAGGCATGGGAATAGAAAAAAGTACAAAAGGCTGAAAATGTATAAGTAATATCAAAGTCGAAGGCGCAAAGCGCCTAGCCTTACTAGGGGGGACCAGCTTTACTAGGGGGGTCCGGGGGCATGCCCCCCCCCCCCCCCCCCCTGTTAAAATGTTTCTCCAAAGAACCCAAATTGTGCAATTTGGTGTCATCTGAGCTCCAAGTTTGCCATTAAATTCAGTTTTCAGAACGATTTTTGCCTCCCCCATTAATTTTTTCGGCGGACATTTTTGCTTTTTCGGCGGAACAAAAATAAATTCGGCGGAAATTTGCCTTTCGGCGGACAATTCCCATGCCTGTGTATCATATGCACTTCATCATATGAGCCAAGAAGGGGGGGAAGGTATCTTAAAGGGGGTTGCACTTTATTTCTATCTACTCAGGTTCCATATGCACTTCATCACAAGAGCAGACCTGCCTACCCCTGAAATGTACCATGTGTAGTTTTGGGTGTGAAAATAAGGCAAATGTGTAGTTTGGCAGGTGAATGTGTAGTATTTCAATTCGATCAACCCAAACCGCAAAACAGAACAGTTACTTATACCGTACTAAAACAAACACTCAACACTCCAAACAAAACTATTACAATGTGAACAATACTCCTCATACAAATACAAAGAAAGCCCCCACAAAAATACAAGCCAATTAAGTTTATTTGTTAAGAAAAAAATTATTAACTAGTTTGGAACATTTGATTTGTTAAAAAAAAGCTATGTTGAGGGGTATGCAGTTCATATACAGTGGGACCCCCTATTCAAGACCTGTGACAATCTGAGAACATCAAGTCACAAAAAGTAGGGACTGGGAGTATGTGTATCAACATGAAGGCAAATTTGCATATAAATTGAACAGGTTTGCGTCGGCAATAATAATAATATGGCAGGTCATTGCCTCTGCTCTGGTTACCGATCTCTCAAAAGTGAGCTTGTCTTGGTCTTCTTTCCCTGGCACGGGTTTCTTCACAAAACAGTCCAATTTTTCCTCTGCTTTGGTCGAGATTTCTCGAATTCCTCATGAGAAGTGCTTTTCTTGTGGCGGTTACACGGTCGTAAAGCCCACTGTGCTTCTCTGAAAAAGCCGTGTTGCACACAGTGCAGTGGGCAAAATGCTTCCCTTTTCTCCACGAAACTAGGCATGGATGCTCCTCATAGTACTTTGGCAGAAAAGCCTTGCTGGGAGTTTGACCAAGCTTCTTTTTTTTGCTCCGTGGCGGTTGATCGCCAAAGTCTTCTGAATCCGTGTTCGTCGCTGTAGCCATTTTTTTCCCTCCAGAAAGAATGAGCTACGAAGTGACCGCGTTCAGAAAAGTATGTGCTGAAACGCCCGCGATAGTTGTAATAACAGCAGCAAGACCAACTGACTACGCTACTCTCGCGGGCGCCGGGCATGTTTTGCACGCAGTACACAACCGGTTAGTACAAATTATGGATCGGAACTCGCTCGCGTTTTTGCGTTTTCAAAATGTGTAGTCGAAACGAAACGTTTGCGTAGTATAAGACAAGCATGCGTAGTTGCGTAGTTTGGGGACCAAAATCGTAGTTTACTACGCTCAATGTGTAGTGTAAACAGGTCTGCAAGAGCTAAGAAATATGTTTTACCTCTTGCGTGATACGGAATTCGCAGTCTGGCACAAGGGGAGACGGACTGCGTGACACAAACTTCACACCCATGTTGATGAACTGTGGAGGAAAAAAAATACAAATCAAACAATTGTCAAACAACCGGCAATTTATTCCCTCTCGTATTATTCCTGAACAAGTAAACGCAGTGTAAATGAACAAATAACAAGAAGGGCAAAGCCCATACGACTCACATGCTTTACACATTTTTCCTACCAAAATACATGTGACCTTGACCTTGGGTCAAGGTCATGCAACACAAAGCTGTTAATTCAAGACATAGGAAGTACAATGGTGCTTATTGGCTCTTTCTACCATGAGATATGGTCACTTTTAGTGGTTCACTACCTTATTTTGGTCACATTTCATAAGGGTCAAAGTGACCTTGACCTTGATCATATGTGACCAAATGTGTCTCATGATGAAAGCATAACATGTGCCCCACATAATTTTTAAGTTTGAAACAGTTATCTTCCATAGTTCAGGGTCAAGGTCACTTCAAAATATGTATACAATCCAACTTTGAAGAGCTCCTGTGACCTTGACCTTGAAGCAAGGTAAACCAAACTGGTATCAAAAGATGGGGCTTACTTTGCCCTATATATCATATATAGGTGAGGTATTCAATCTCAAAAACTTCAGAGAAAATGGGAAAAATGTGAAAAATAGCTGGTTTTAAGGCAACATTTATGGCCCCTGCGACCTTGACCTTGAAGCAAGGTCAAGATGCTATGTATGTTTTTTGGGGCCTTGTCATCATACACCATCTTGCCAAATTTGGTACTGATAGACTGAATAGTGTCCAAGAAATATCCAACGTTAAAGTTTTCCGGACGGACGTCCGGACGGACGGACGGACGTCCGGACGTCCGGACGGACGGACGGACGGACGGACGGACGACTCGGGTGAGTACATAGACTCACTTTTGCTACGCATGTGAGTCAAAAATTGAAAAGGAAACAAAAACACATGTTACCAACACAGCCAACACACTTTAAAGACTCTGATCTCAAGTGACATGAATATGGACAACAAAGTTGTGTTACTTTTCAACAAACAAACAAAAAAACAACAACTACAACAAGAAAAGCAAATGCTTTATGCGACACCCCTTCGTCATGTCCCATTACAGACCTGATTTTCTCAGATTTGTTCAGGTCTTAAGAGGATTGTTCAAATGTATATGAATCAAAAGTATTTGCCGGAGCAAAAAAAAAGAACAAAGAAGAAGACAGAAGAATCCGAAGAACAAAATTCAGAAAAAACAGACAAGTCGAAGAGAAAGAAAGTGGATGCAGAGAAAGACAGACTAGGGAGTGAGTGAGAGAGAGAGAGAGAGAGAGAGAGAGAGAGAGAGAGAGAGAGAGAGAGAGAGAGAGAGAGAGAGAGAGAGATGTTGTGTGGACAAGTGTGAGAGAGAGAGAGAGAGAGAGAGAGAGAGAGAGAGAGAGAGAGAGGAGAGAAAGATAGGGTAAAAGTTAATTAAAAACAATTTAAAAAAAATGTCCATGATCTGTTTACTGTCCATTGAGTGTGAAGCTGACAGAAAGAGTGAGACAGAAGGAAAACAATAATAACTTAATAAGAATTAAAATGATAACAAAAAAAATAAAAAAAATAAAAAACTTCCGATATAAAAAATAAAAATAAAAACCGCAAGCACATGTGTGATTAACAAGGTCTGATCTCCTTAAAAAAAAAAAAAAAAAAAAAAAAAAAGTATTTGCTGCTCTACCCTCAAAAATTAATGTCCAAGAGAACATTTCTGATTACTCAGGGGAGTCCAAAAGTATGATGCAGAAATCCATCAAATCCATGAAAGCAAACCAATAATCAGATCATACCCGCACTCTGTTCTCGTTGCTGAGAACGATCTGTCGGATGGCTTTGGACACAAAGTACAAAGACCGCTTGGCTCCTTGCTCAGATCTGTAGAGAAGCTGGTTGGACGGAAACTCGTCTGTCAGGCCGTAGAAATCTCTGCAACATGACAGGAAATCAAAAACTGAAACTAGTCATTCTTGTGAATGGCTAAGAAAATGTACAACCAGATCTGATAGAAAACAAATTACCAAGTTTCTTTCTTTCCTCGCAATAGGCTCAAGACTCAAGACTCAAAAATGTTTACTGTCCTTATAAAAACAAGGAAAATTGACATGCAGTGTCAGGCGGTGATAACATAAAAAACATCACATTTACTGAGAATTAAGTATTGCACTAAAATCCAACTTCACACATTAGATCAGATTCACAGGAGGCAGTGCTTTAGTGATTCACTGAAGGAAGATTCAAGCATGCAAGCTCCATCATGCACACAGACCAGAAAAGATGCATCATGATCAATCAATCAATCAATCAATATGAAGCTTATATCGCGCGTATTCCGTGGGTACAGTTCTAAGCGCAGGGATTTTATTAAATTTTTGGGTTTTTTATGCAATTTGTTATTTTATATCGCGCACATATTCAAGGCGCAGGGATTTATTTATGCCGTGTGAGATGGAATATTTTTACACAATACATCACGCATTCACATCGGCCAGCAGATCGCAGCCATTTCGGCGCATATCCTACTTTTCACGGCCTATTATTCCAAGTCACACGGGTATTTTGGTGGACATTTTTATCTATGCCTATACAATTTTGCCAGGAAAGACCCTTTTGTCAATCGTGGGATCTTCAACGTGCACACCCCAATGTAGTGTACACGAAGGGACCTCGGTTTTTCGTCTCATCCGAAAGACTAGCACTTGAACCCACCACCTAGGTTAGGAAAGGGGGGAGAAAATTGCTAACGCCCTGACCCAGGGTCGAACTCGCAACCTCTCGCTTCCGAGCGCAAGTGCGTTACCACTCGGCCAACCCTTCCATGGTGCAATAAGAGCAGAGTCCTTCCCATATAAACAATTCGGCTCACCATCTTAGATTTGGCCGGGCTTTTGCATGGGATAAGACCTTTCCTCCACTTGGACAAATACCAAATCTCAACAAGCTGGATGCTTTCTTTGCAGAGTGGGAATAGATGATGTTTGGACAAAAATTCTCCAGGGTTTGTATGGGTTGTGAACATCGAACGCAGAAGAAGAAGTATGGGTTGTGAAAGAGTTTGTTTGTTTGTTTGTTTGTTTGTTTGTTCGTTCATGGGCTGAAACTCCCACGGCTTTTACGTGTATGACCGTTTTTACCCCGCCATTTAGGCAGCCATACGCCGCTTTTGGAGGAAGCATGCAGGGTATTTTCGTGTTTCTATAACCCACCGAACTCTGACATGAATTACAGGATCTTTTTCGTGCGCACTTGGTCTTGTGCTTGCGTGTACACGCGGGGGTGTTCGGACACCGAGGAGAGTCTGCACACAAAGTTGACTCTGAGAAATTAATCTCTCGCCGAACGTGGGGACGAACTCACGCTGACAGCGGCCAACTGGATACAAATCCAGCGCGCTACCGACTGAGCTACACTCTTGATTTTCTTGAGGCAAACTTTTCACACGTAGACAAAATGTATGTTTGGAGACACACCCCTCCCTAATGACTTGCCACGTCATGGTGGAAAGTTTGGCTCAAGAACACCAAGAGTATTTACTCTTTCAGTCAGGATGTTACGTGTGGGTATGTGTTCATATAAAACCATGGACAGGCTGGGAAGGATTGGCCTATAGTGTCCACCATTCTTCATTACCCATTCATTGGACATTAGATATTTTATTTTTTATTTTCATTATTTTATTGTCCCATCGCTGGGAAATTCTGGTCGCTTCCTCCCAGAGCTAGCAGCAACAGAGACGCACTACCCAGGTGTGTGCGTGTTTAGGTGTAATCAGCCACCTGCACTTATGGCAGAATGACCGAGGTCTTTTACGTGCCATAGTGGTGACAGGGGGATGGAACATGAATACCGTCTCTGAGCCTGCACATAAAGTTGACCCATGTCCGTCCCGGCCCGGATTCGAACCCGTGAACCTCGGATCACACGGCCAGTGCTGTACCAACTGAGCTACCGGCCTGATTACCTGATGGGAGGCCACACAGGGTCCCCAGGCTGCATAAACAGGAACGGATCCTCCCTGTACCCCTTCAGTTCTTTCTTCTTGGGCTGTGGGCTGCACACAGTAATTGTTTGGATCAATTTTGTATTCAATCACATCTTATTAGTAATAAATAAATAAAAGCTGAGAATTAAAATAAAGAATATAAAAAAAATATTTACCCAAATCCACACAACATCCATTAAGTCTTGACTTAAATAAATCTCATACGGTTACTTTTCGGAGAACACTGAAACTGTAGTCTTGCATCAATATTTGTCCATAATATTAGAAAACAAAGCCTGCACATAACTTCATTACAGAAAACTTGTTCTGCAACTTTAAATACACACTTCTCAAAGAAGTAAGCCTACCAAGCCTAAATTTCCCAAATCCTAATCACTGCATGTTATACAGACAACCAAATCATAGTCTGTTCGTGTACATTTTGTTTTCAAGGCATAACAACAACAAAAATCTTGCATCTTGCAAGCGAGGTTCATCCACGATACTAAGATAAGTTCATTATTTGTATCATAAGCGTTTGTCCGTTTGTCTACTTAACCCAATGCCCCCTGAACCGCCCGGCATGGCCCGCTGGAAGTGCCCTATGAAATCCCTGAAACGCCCGGCATGGCCCGCTAAACACTAGGTCACCTACTTTCACTTTCGCTTTGAGCCTTACCCATAAGGCCTTGCGACCGGATGTGATTAATGCACTTCCTTCCGGCTGCTTCATTCTAGCGTTTGCAGAGTTTGAATCGATGCAATAGTGTGTTAGCTGTGAATTTTCAAAGTTTGAGATTTTTTTTCTGACAAAATTGCGTTGAGCGAAGGTTTGGAAGTATGGTGTTCGATCCTGGGGAACTCAGATGACGATTCTGACACGCCTTTCGAAGGTTTTCTACTTGAAGAGGTGAAAGGGGATGAGTCTTGACATCGATCTGGGTGTTGTTATTCGACAACAAGACTTTCGGGAGGATTTTTCTGGGAGTTTTCAACATATATTGGTGTAAATGAGGACTGAAGGCTGACACGTTGGACGTTTTTGAAGAACACTTGCTGGATTTTTTTTTAAACAACATTTATTACATCGGAAGTGGACAGAACATACTTGCATATGAAACTATAGTGTATTCTCGAGTTATTCTGCCATCTTCTATATAAATGTGAGTACCTATGATTTTATATGAATTGTTTTGTTTTGTATGTATGCATGTTGTGCGGAGTAGTTTCCCTTTGCTCAGGATTTAGAAGGCAGCCTGCCATTTTTTTGTCAGGGGGCATTGGGTTAAAAAGACCACTGGGTTGATGTACTAGCAAATGTAACGTTTTGTTTTGTCAATAATTAAACATTCCAATAATCTACAATTCTTGTTTTTTGATCCATTCATTCATTCAAAGCATAAAAAAGTCACATTTTTGTTTAAATCTGACTCCAACAACATACTCAGTCCCAGACACTCACCCCTCTTCTGACTCCCCTTTTCTTTTCCTGCTGTTGTCATTTGTTGCATTGGCATCTTCGCTTTTTCTTTGAACGGCTGTCGAATCTGTGTTGCTGTTTGCAGGTTTATCTGTAGTTGTCTCTGTGACAGCCATTTTTTCCTGTGTCGGTGGCCCTTCGGAGGTCACTTTTTCAGATGCTGTTTGCTCCCGTTTGAGTGCTTCCTCTGAAATGAGGGAATCGGATCATGACACAACCAACCAGGAATGGGGAAATAGCAGTACATAGTTAAAACTAATTATAATGGAGATTATAGTTTTCATCACTGCAAAACAGAACAATTCAGCAACTTATAATATCAATAAAAAGACCGAAAAATACTGTACTCACATGTGAATGAAGAATACGGAACAAATGACAGCTGTTGTTTGTTCCGTATTCTTCCTTCACACGTGAGTACAGTATTTGTCGGTCTTTTTATTTATCGTTCTCATGCCCAGTTACCATTGTTCGTCTGCTTTCTTTACAATATCAAGCTCTGAAGTGAGCTGTGACTCTCTGCTGTCTGTCAGACAATCAACGGTCATTCAAACTCTTTACCATACACAATACATCTTGCACACCAAAATGGGTCCATATTTTGAGAGAAAAAAACACGATAAATGCGAATGACAAATGCACGGCTGAAGAGGATCTCCCAGAACCAAGTGGGTTAGAGTACTGTTGCTGTTGCCCAATTTGTTTTTCCTGGGAATTCAGAGGCGTAAGTCTAAGTCGGGGGGCTGGTAGTTCAGTTGGTAGAGCACTGGAGTTGTGATCCTAGGCCGGGACGAACACGAGTTAACTTTTGTGTGCATACTCAGAGACGGTATCCATGTCCCACCCCTGTGTCATGTAAAAGATCTCGATCATTCTGCCATAATTACACACCTGGGTAGCGCGACTCTTGGTGCTGCTAGCTTTCCACTGGGAGGAACCGACCCAAATTTCCCAGCATTGGGATAATACAGTAAATGAAATAAAAGTTAAGTGCTAATCATACACCCCTCAGACGACAGAATTAAGTCTCTTCACTCACTCAGAACCAAGTGTACTAGAGTACCGATGCTGTGGCCCTATGTTTTTTTCCAGGAATTCTGAGGCCTAAGTCCAAGTCAAGCGCTAATCATTCACCCATCAGACAACAGAATTAGGTCTCTTCACTCACCTTTTTCCACACGTGCCTCCCTTGACCATGGCAGGTTGCCAACTTTCCGCAGAGCAGCAAAAAAGAATCCGCCTGTGTCTTGGTGATGCGGCAGGACTCTGTGGCTGAACACACACAGTAGAAAAAATGAACGTAAGAATAAATACTTGTGAGTGTCTATCCAGAAAACTCAATCCACACATCCAACAAATCAGCTCTACTTTTTTGCCAACCCTGTAATTATAAATATCAGGGCAAACATTTATATTTTTTGCTGTATATGTTGGACAAAAGATCCATCTTTACTCAAATAAGTATCATTTTACGAGGGGAACTCGTTATGTGTTGCAACCTAGACGGACCACAGACGTCACTATTTTGCTTTTACATACATTAAATCATAGACCAATTTTGTTATACTTGTAACAAAAAATGTTGTGTGATTCTGTTACGCGATTCCGTTTCAAAGCGCCGAACATGCCTGAGCATTCTTCGAGGGCGTTATTTCGGACATACCCCAGTCAACGTGGTCAGGTGTCCTGGACAACTGATTTGAGAGAATGGTAAAATGTGTATAGGCTGAGGTTTTTTTTTATAAAAAAACCTGGAGTAGACAGATTGGTTGTAAGTGTCATTAAAAAAACAAATTCCAAAACATATTGAGTGGCCCTTGTATAGCAAAAATCAACAAGAACCAACTAGTCCTACCACAAGTTAAGGTTGAACTTCTCAGCTTCCTCTGCAGTGGGAGAAAACATGGACTTGGTGAAGAGAGATTTGAAGTTCTGTGGCACGCTCTCAAAGTCGTCCATCCAGTTCCCAAGTTTGTTCATCATCTGAAATAGGGGGCAAAGTCATTTATAACGCACATATTCTTACAGAAGTTTAGGAAGTTTGAAGATGATACTAAACTCTGACTTCCTGCATGAAGGGGTAATTGAGTAAGAGAGATTAACTTTGATCCATTATTCAGGTGATATCATATATTGAGTTATACAGCTTACTTATTATTTTGGTTTTTTGGCTCACCTAAGTGTAGCCTATGCGATGCTAACTTTTGTCTGTCTGTGCGTGTGTATGTGTGTGTGTATGTGATAGAAACTTTAACATTTGACTGAACACCGAAATACTAATTTTACCTGGTTATTATCCAAGCAACAGCTTCAAAGTATTGAAACAATGATCAACATTTCGTCGGCACGTATGTAGTTAAAGTGTGTATCCAAAGAAAACGGGTGGTGGGGGGTTTTGGGGGGGTAAGAACAGCTGACTGGTTTGTGTCGTGTGTGGTATGTAGACCAGGTCAGGGGTCAAGGTTAGGTCAGATCGCGTGAAGGATTGTGGTATAGATACAGTTATCACCGAGCTGCAGTTCGCCGATTCGGAGAAGACGATTTCACATTGTTCGGTTTCGTAGCTCCAGAAAAATAGATAAAGAAGATACCAAAGGAGATTTCCTACAGGTTAATCTGCACAACGTGTTTCCAGTGTCTGCGCGAGGAAGCGCTGTCGAAAGCGCAGTGTCGATCTGGCCATCTGGCAGTCGTGTCCCCGAGTAAGTAGGCTACAGACAGACAGATCTAGATCTAGTGTCACCTATGCTTACTGTGTGTGTGTATGTGTGACGGAGTGATTGAGTTTGTGTTACTGTTTGTCGATTTCTTACGGGAGCCTTGAAGGCTTCGCCTCTTGTTACACCAGTCTTCATAATAAAAAAACATGACATTGTATGCGCCTCCCTTTTTCTCCGGCAGTAAATGCTAATGAGACTAAGTGATGCTATCTGGATGTAAACCAAAGGTCAAACTGTTGAACAAACAAAGCATCAACAATGGTTTCAATTGTCTTGCTCTTACCTTCCATTTGCTGAGACCAGGCACTGTCTTGAGACCAGGCATCATGGAGGAGACATCAACAAGTTCCACAGAGCCTGTAAACACAAGCTATTTTAACCCATCATATTGCTTTGCTGTCTGCACAGTTTGGATAAATGTAAAGGTGAGAACAAGAAAAAGATCCCTGGATGAGGGATGGGGTACCGCAACTGATGTGTGGTGAGACTCATTTCACTAAAAATGCAACAGCTAATGATAAAACTTGTAACTTTTTGTTGGTGCATGTAAGTGTGTACCCTCTACAGAAACTCACACTAGTAAAACAACCTTCTGTAACATCAACAACTGAATCTGTAACGTTTTTGTCCTCATCTCTTGAACCTGGTTCTTTCTCTCTCTCCACCTCTACTTCTCTGGCTGCAGCTGTGTGTCTATTTTACTCTCTCTTTCTTTGCTCTGCTTTTTTTCTTCTACTTCTCATCACATCATTTTCCTCAATATCTCTGTTAGTACGGTACCCCCCCCCCCCCCCCCCCCCCCCTTTAAGACCCCCCTTTTAAGACCTTTTTGTTTGTTTGTTTGTTCATGGGTTGAAACTCCCACGGCTTTTACGTGTATGACCGTTTTTACCCCGCCATTTAGGCAGCCATACGCCGCTTTCGGAGGAAGCATGCTGGGTATTTTCGTGTTTCTATAACCCACCGAACTCTAACATGGATTACAGGATCTTTTTCGTGCGCACTTGGTCTTGTGCTTGCGTGTACACACGGGGGTGTTCGGACACCGAGGAGAGTCTGCACACAAAGTTGACTCTGAGAAATAAATCTCTCGCCGAACGTGGGGACGAACTCATGCTGACAGCGGCCAACTGGATACAAATCCAGCGCGCTACCGACTGAGCTACATCCCCGCCATTTAAGACCTTTTAAGACCTTGCTTTTTCACATGTTCTGTTCACAACTTCTGTAAATGTACCTCCATTTTAATTAAGACTCCCTCCTTTTCAAGACCTGATTTTCTCTGATTTTTGAAGGTCTTAAAAGGGGGGTTCCCCTGTAGTCCATCGGCCTTACCTTCACATCTGCGCAGCATTTCAGCCATGACGGCCTCGTCCTCCACTGGCTGCATGGAGCAGGTGGAGTACACAAGCCGACCCCCGACCTCCAGCAACTCCAGGCCTCGCTTCACGATCTTGATCTGCAGCCTGTAATCACATGGCAACACTCAATAAGACGTGAGGAGACACAAGATAAGGATGGGGTGCTCATATCTGGCAATGCTTCAACAATAAAACAGGAGTAATGTCTGTTTTAGATGATATGTTGGTGTTTAGTTAAATGTAAGACTAAGAGCGACAAGAAGAAGAAGAGAAGGAGAAATTAATGTTACACTTTCAATCACACCATACAGGGCACACATGAACACACAGACACACAGAGCTTATGAATACATATGTGAGGAAACAAATGTTATTTTAACAACAGTCTTCAAACAGTTGTTTTTACATTTATTCAAGTTTTGACTAAATGTTTTAACATAGAGGGGGGAATCGAGACGAGGGTCGTGGTGTATGTGCGTGTGTGTGTGTGTGTGTGTGTGTGTGTGTGTGTGTGTGTGTGTGTGTGTGTGTGTGTGTAGAGCGATTCAGAGTAAACTACTGGACCGATCTTTATGAAATTTTTCATGAGAGTTCCTGGGTATGATATCCCCAGAACTTTTTTTCATTTTTTCGATAAATGTCTTTGATGACGTCATATCCGGCATTTTGTAAAAGTTGAGGCGGCACTGTCACTGATTGAAATTTTGGCCAAGCAATCTTCGACGAAGGCCGGACTTTGGTATTGCATTTCAGCTTGGAGGCTTAAAAATTAAGTAATGACTTTGGTCATTAAAAATCTGAAAATTGTAATTAAAATTATTTTTTTATAAAACGATCCAAAATTACGTTTATTGTATTCTTCATAATTTTCTGATTTCTAAAACATATAAATATGTTATATTCGGATTAAAAACAAGCTCTGAAAATTAAAAATATAAAAATTATGATTAAAATTAAATTTCCGAAATCGATTTAAAAACAATTTCATCTTATTCCTTGTCCGTTCCTGGTTCCAAAAACATATAGATATGATATGTTTGGATTAAAAACACGTTCAGAGAGTTAAAAAGAATAGAGATATAGAAAAGCGTGCTATCCTCCTCAGCGCAACCGCTACCGTGCTTTTCTGGATTGTTAATGTCACTGCCTTTGCCACGAGCGGTGGACAGACGATGCTACGAGTGTACGGTCTTGCGGAAAAAATGCAATGCGTTCAGTTTTATTCTGTGAGTTCGACTGAGCTTGACTAAATGTTGTATTTTCGCCTTACGCGACTTGTTTCATCTTTCTGCCGTTCTAACTCCGTCAGGGTTTTGAAGGTGAGGCAAAATGTAAACACACCTTAGCTTAAAGGCATATGTACTCGATGACTATACACGCTAATTGCTTTACCAACAGCTGGAGACATGCTAAATTAAGTTCCCTGCAAAATATTGTGGTCTAGGACCCCTTCAATGTTGAGATATGTTAATTTTCATTTTGATCTGGATCGTCCTATTTATAGATTTGGCAACACATGTAACGTTGATGCAAGGGAGCTAACACCGCGGCTTTGTTGACATCCTCACTTTTTCAGAGGCTAGAACAAGCTGTAATGCATGTATTATGGTCCGCGCATGGTGACATATCGTCATTGTATGGTCTTATGGTGCGTTTGACATCGATTATGGGCAAACTACACTTTGTAAACACGGGAGCGCGTACATATGCCTTTAAATGAATACAAGTCTTCCACAGCTCATAAAAAACATATATATTTCCAAACATACACTGGTTGTTTTTATCTTCTGTGTTCATAGGCTGCAACTGCCACATATTATCGTGTTTTGCACAAGTGGGCTTTCACACCAGTGTTTTCCCTGCCATTGAGGCAGATATACTTTTTTCAGAAGACACTGATTGTTCAAGGCATAAGCCAACATAACACATTTATGTTAACTCACCCATGCAAGGAGGTGCCCATGGTAGGTTGCCATTTGCTCCAGATGTCTATGTTCTTCCGCATGGTTCCGTCTCCGCTGTCAAAAAGTAAAACACAGATATGCCACAAAAATGTTGCACAAACAAAGAACAAGCAGCATAGATTGCAAATGCCTCAGCAGGACAAATAAAAGACAACAAAGGTCATTTAAAGGTTGGTTGGTTATTATTTTTATGATCTCTTCAGCTAATATTGCTATACTGATATAGCTCAGTTGGTAGCGCGCTGGATTTGTATTCAGTTGGCCGCTGTCAGCGTGAGTTCGATCCCAGGTTCGGCGGAAATTTATTTCAGAGTCAAATTTGTGTGCAGACTCTCTTCGGTGTCCGAACTCCCCCCCCGTGTACACTACATTGGGTGTGCACGTTAAAGATCCCACGATTGACAAAAGGGTCTTTCCTGGCAAAAATTGCTTAGGCACAGTTAATAATTGTCTACCTATACCCGTGTGACTTGGAATAATAGGCCGTGAAAGGTAAATATGCGCCGAAATGGCTGCAATTACTGGCCGTATAAAATTTCATCTCACACGGCATCACTGCAGAGCGCCTAGAACTGTACCCACGGAATATGCGCGATATAAGCCTCATTGATTGATTGATTGATATATGAGACAAATGCAAGTTTGTTTCCTTCCTCAGTTCACATGGCAAGCTCCATGCTTTAATCATTTAAAGGTACATTTCTCACTGTTAACCACCACAGCTCTGTGTGAGCTTTTAGAAGCGCAGAGCGGATCCTACCACTTGAAAACATACTGACATCCAATAGCCTGACTACTTTCTGTGCTGAGTGGGGCTTTATTCTGAGTTATCAAATGATACCTATGTCAACAACCATGCTTCGTCCAAAAAGTGTATCTGGCATCGCTTGCTTCAAAAGCTGCATTTAGCATACACTGCTTTGCTGCTATTCTACGGTTAGCTTTCAATTACCATTTCTACCTAGCACAGTGAAGATACTGACCTGCAGGGCACATCTGCAAGGACTCTGTCAAACAGCATGAACTCTGGTTTCTCTTCCTGTGAAAAAAAAGTTATCAGAATGAATAATATAAAACAGACAGATTAGACATTGATAACATTACTGGGAGGGATGAAAGATGTTTGCAAGCAACATTACTGTGGTGCACATGTTTTTTCACTACTTACTCATTTTGAGTTTCTGTTATCATTTCGGAATTCAGTTACAACACCTCTTAAAATTCAGCAAAAGCGCCGTGCACACTGGTACCTATCCATTAGGAGAGAGAGAAAACAACATATTTAAGCATCTGACATAGATGCAGTGATGCATCAGCTTGCCTATTTCAACAATCTACATTCTCTGATGATACTTGCATGAGGCTGACAAATCTCTGCTAAATCCTTTCCCATCCCCTGTAAAGGTGTATCAAATAGACATAGAGGGGCTTCTCAGTTCTTCTTCTTCTTTGATCATAGGCTGCAGCTTCCATGTACACCTGTGTGGTTGCACAAGTGGGCTTTTACGTGTATAATATTTTCCTTGCCATTTAGGGAATCATAATCATTTCAGAGGATGCATAATGGGTGGGTTTTTTTTATTTTCATATTCTCCCAAATGATGACATGGATAACGGAATCTTTTTCGTGCATATTTAGTCTTGGGTTACCACATACACATCAAGGGGAATCTGCACTGAATTTCACCTGGGAGATACGAAAAATCTTAACAACCAGGCACAGCCAGGATTCAAACCCTGAACCTTCTAGTTGGATATAGGAAGCAAAGGACTTACATCCATGGAGACGCGCAGTTTGGGGAAGAAGGCTGCGTCATGGTTGACAATCATACAGCAAGGACTGGCCAGACGTTTCACCTGGTGAACCATCAGGTAACACCTCTTGTTCTCTTTGTCATTGGCCACCACAACGCCCTCTGAAATCACACACAAGTTATGGTTAACAGTTGAATCCACATTCCAAAGATGAAGCTGGTTCCCTCCCCTACTTGCAGCTGTGGTCATGAGGATCAAATCACAGACCACATCCTCCAGAGGTGCCCCATATTGAAATTATGAAAAGCAGAAGTAAAACCGTGTGGCCAACTGCAGTCCCCCTCCATTGCCAGCTGTACAGAGGAAAGGAGGACCTGGAAAAGACAATATCATTTTGTCTCGTTGTCCGGGCTGACAATATAGATATGTGATCAACAAGAAGCAGAAGAAGAAGAATCTTTATTTTAAGACTCCCTCCTTTGATGCTTCACCCGGTGGACCATCATGTTACACCTTTTGTTCCCCCTGTCTTTGACCACAGCAACGCTTTCTGAAATCACACACAAGTTAGGGTTTTACAGTAAAACCCCGGATTCTGAGAATAAGACAGACTGTAATTGTACTATCCTCAAAAGGCGTTGCACCTACAGTTCTGTGTGACTGTAGCGAGGATGAACAGACTTGGCAGAAGGTTCTACAGGCGTGCCCTCTCCTTGCCCCCCTGCGTGACCAGACCTGGTCAGAGAGCACAACTCCAGATACAAAACTGCGGGAAACTGTGGAAGAGCTGCGCTGATCTTGCCAGCTCATAAGATCAGCAGGACTAAGACTATGAGTGACACAACCGTCGAATGCTGAAGAAGAAGAAGAAGTACTATTCTCAAATATTCAACTGACAATCTCACCAAAATATCACCGCCCAAATACCTTACCTGGCACACCGGTCTCATCTTTGTGGAGGTATTCTATCAGCTGAGCTGTCTTGGACCCTGGAGCAGCACACATGTCCAACACCTACACACAAAAACAAAAATGAATTTAAAGGTGGTCGTCTACATTTTTGCTTTTTTTCAATAATCTTATGGTTAGATTTCGCAAAAAAGTTATGTCAGATGATGAATGAACCATGGGGAAAAAAGTTATAGAAAAACAAATATATGTAAAAAAAGATTTTATTTTGGGGTAGCGTGACTCACGCTTCCAATATTTTGTTTTCTGTTTGCTCAGAACATGTGCTTTGCCTAAAAATACTGACCAATCAAATTCATGTCACTATGCTTATAGCCACGCCCAAACAAGTGCAGCAACAGTTTGACACTGGAGCGCTGTCCACGCTTTTTTTTGAACGCACGAAATGCACGGGATTTGAGAGGAGTTTTGCGCTTGGCATTTTCCAAATAAGGATATCCTACTATGAGTACTACGCTGGAATACTACAATGAATTTTCAAACGGCTACACTGTCTTTGTCTTTCCTGATCGAAAGGGGGTGTATTGTTGATATTTGTAGATAATAGACTCTGCATTTTAATGGTCAAATGGTGATTTCGGTATAAAAATGTAGACAAGGACCTTTAAAAGAATGCTGAATATAATTTTTTTTCTAGAGTATAAACAAATCAGCTTACCAACATTAAAATGCAATGTTATTTTGTAAACTGAGTGCCACTACATTTACCCTTTAAAAAAAGAAAGATCACAAGAAGATCAATTTGGCTATGACAGTGAGAAACGTTCGGTCTTCACTGTGAAGATTGTAAAAGAAAATGTACATCTTAACTAAAAAAAAGCCTTTTCGGGTTCAAGGGATTTTGATGTCCTCGAACAAGGTAAAAGCAATGGTTATTTTTAAGTGTTAGATTCCGTTTTTCTTGTGGTCCGTATCCGATCAATATTTCGGAATGCAAATTCTGTCTTTTATTGACCTTTGACAGACAAGCAACACTAAACATATCCATTAACAAACAGCGTCTTCGGGCCAAGGTTGAAAACATTGGTTAATTTTAACTTTGAGTGTTACATTCAGAGTTTTGCTTGTGCTACTTATCCAATCAATGTCTGAGATGATACATTCTCTTTTTCAAAACCTTTGACACACACACAACACTAAACATTCAATGCAATGGTGTTGACCGACTAACCCTGCTCTGTGGTTGAACATCCAGAACCAGAGGTGGAATCATACTGACCGCCTCTTGTCTGCTGATGTTCCCCTGTGGACATAACCCATCATACAATAGACAATGTTCAAAAACAACTCTGTTGGGTCTTTTCATGGGATATTAAAACTGCACTACTCCAAAAACTGAAAAACACAAGTGATCACAATTTCCATGAAAGCATCTTACTATCTTAGTCATTTCCGCATATTTCTATTTCAGAAACATACTAACAACAAGATCAATGACACCAAGCACCAAATATATATATTTACTGAAAAACTTACACTTTCTGTCTCTGAGACAAGAAATTCATGCAGCTTGGATAGTATCTCCTGACTGCGCACAGCTTTGCGAGACAGGTCAATCTGCCAAGCCAGCTGGTCTGGATACCTGGAAAGAATTATCTGTGAAAATTAGCCAGTGACGATTATCAACAATGAGAAAAACAGTGTCATCAGTTCCCAGGTGCTGCAATGATAGCTTGCACTGGCAGGCACACACACACACACACACACGCACGCACATACACACAAAACACATGCACGTACACACAAACACTGGCACACACACAGAGGGGAACAAAAATCTGAGAAAATCAGGTCTGAAAAGGGGAGGCCAGGAGTCTTAAAACCTGGGTAAATTTACAGAAGCTATGAACAGAAAGTCAGAGGAAAACAAGGTCTTAAAAGGGAGGAAGTCTTAAATGGGGGGGGGGGGGGGGGGGGGGGGGGGCGGGGTGTGTCTTAAAAGGGGGTTCCACTGTAACACTTACCAAGACTATTTACCTTTTCTTACGTATTCACATCTCTGGGTAGTACATGTTTATCTTATCATATCATTATTGCCATGACCACAAAAGGAAACCTATTCAAAAGAAGATCTCACCATGTGAGACACTTTGGAGGTTTGATTGCATCCATGGTCAGTGCTTTGGAGACAGGAACATCACCGGCATTGAAAGCAACAGCGCCCTGCCCCCAAGGCACCGCTGCTTTCTCACCACCACCCCCACCATCAGCCGTAGAAGAGGTTGTGCTGTTGTTCTGGGATTTGACCGAGGCTGACGCTCCCACCAAACTGTCGAAGAACTGTGTGCGGATGATCTTCAGCAGTTCATTGGCTTGGCTGGACAAAGGAGATATGCAAATGAGGAAACAAAACATAACTTGAATGTATACACATTTTTAATTTTACAATATAAATTCATGATCAATTAAATCCCTCCCTCCCCCTCTCAAACACACATGAAAAAACACAAGTTGAAGGTGACAAAAATAAGTTTTCAGAAAAGAAAGAAAATAACTTCAATCAATTCGTTCAACAGCAAAGCTAATAAGTTTTGGCTACATTAGCAAAAATGATGTCTTTCACCTTTTATAGCCTGTTATTCTGAAGGTCACAGGTAGTGGCTCCTTCATGCGGTCGTAGAAGTCTTGAACCTCACTCTCTGGCATCAAACCCAGGTTCTAGAATGAAATTAAAAACAACGCATTTTTAATATGAGTATGAGGAACTATGACATTGTCGGTGATGATATTAAAGTTTGTGGGCAGAAACACAAATATGCATATATATGCTAGTGCCACATTTAATAAACGTTTTATTTTTCAGCTAGTGAAATTGATTTGGTGGTAAAATAACAATAGTACAGTTGTGAAGTCCTGGATGATCATGTTTAGATAAATTTACAATTACATGCTCTTTTACTTTTTTCACAATCCAAATTTTAGAGTTTTGAAGGTTTTAATTAAGCGGAGGGGGTAGGAACAAGATCAATCCTTGCAGTTGATGCAGAACAAAAATCTTGGTAAATGCTTCTAGTACTTCTAGTTCTACAGATAAATCATTAATCATTTACATTGCACTATGAAGAAAGGTTCACAATCATATTGCCTACCGAATAATACTTCCGGAAAAGTACATTGTCCTTGGTAGTCTGTGAATAGTTCCTCTCATTTTTGTAAGGAAGTGGATTTCTCTGCACAAAAAGACAACATTCATGTGAATCAATAAAGTATACGTAATGCTAATGAGACAGTGACAAAAGGTCAGGTGTCATGTCCACTGTCCCGAATGACACACGATTGCTGACATTTCACCATTGCCAGAAGAATAAACAAATAAGAAATAGGTAGAAAATGAATGTGAAAACTGACTTTAATTGGTGATCAGTATTTTCTATACCACTAACAAATAATCTACTTACACATAGCTGTTTGGCAAATGTATGTTGCATGGGACACACTGACATGAAAGTGGAAGATGTTTTCCCCTCTAGAGAAACTACATATCAAGTTACACTTTTTGTGCTCTTCCATTCCAGTTGGCAATCAATTGTTAACGCATGTTATTAGAAAAAATAGAACGAAAACAGATTAGATAGAATGAAAAATGTACTGGTGATGTCATTTGGGACATACTGACATGAAAACGTCACCTTTTGTCATTGTCTCTAATACCTTACTGACAGTGAGTGACACACTTCTGAGTAAAACTGAAAACACATTGAGTATTACTATTAAAAATGTGTTATGTTAACACACTTAAACAATTAAACCTGAGAGTGAGAGTGACACACATAACGATAACAATTGCCATTAATTTATCACTTTTTTCCTTTATCAATCTATCTATCGACTTGTGTCTGTCTGTCTGTCTGTGTCTTCGCGATGCACGGCCAAAGTTCTCGATGGATCTGTTTCAAATTTGGTGGGCATATTCAGGTACACCCGGGACACAACCTGGTCGATGAGATATTTCAACACGTGCCCTCAGCGCGCAGCGCTGAACCGATTTTGGTTTTTTTGTCTGGATCCACTACCAGTAACTCTTCCTTATCTTCTCCAGTGTTTTCAGCGTTTACCTCCCTTCCTTCGTATGGCGCACGGATATTCCCATTCCGTTACTATTTTTAGAAGGTCACTGCACGTTACTATTTTTAGAAGGTCTCCAGTGTTTTGCGCGTTTATCTCCTTTCCTTCGTGCGCCGGCAAAGCCGGCGTACACCCGGCTTTGCCGGGTCCCAGGCGCAGCCTGGTATTAGGCTCTACTTCTTCCCGGCGAAGCCGGTACCCGGCGAAGCGGGTAATCATTTAGTCAATCAATATGAGGCTTATATCGCGCGTATTCCGTGGGTACAGTTCTAAGCGCAGGGATTTTTTTTTAATTTTTATTTTATGCAATTTATATTGCGCACATATTCAAGGCGCAGGGATTTATTTATGCCGTGTGAGATGGAATTTTTTTACACAATACATCACGCATTCACATCGGCCAGCAGATCGCAGCCATTTTGACGCATATCCTACTTTTCACGGCCTATTATTCCAAGTCACACGGGTATTTTGGTGGACATTTTTATCTATGCCTATACAATTTTGCCAGGAAAGACCCTTTTGTCAATCGTGGGATCTTTAACGTGCACACCCCAATGTAGTGTACACGAAGGGACCTCGGTTTTTCGTCTCATCCGAAAGACTAGCACTTGAACCCACCACCTAGGTTAGGAAAGGGGGGAGAAAATTGCTAACGCCCTGACCCAGGGTCGAACTCGCAACCTCTCGCTTCCGAGCGCAAGTGCGTTACCCAGACCTGTTTACTTTAAACCCGAAGCAAGAGTACTTTCCCAAACAGTTGAGTGTATTTTTCAAAAGGTTGGTGTACTTTGCAAGCAAAGCCATATGGGCTAGGGAAAATGTACGCGTGGGTGCAAACGTGTTTGTGTAAGAATAGCATGTCTTGTGAACACCTTCAGAATTTAACTCCTTCCAATACAACAGGGATAAAACAATTTTATTTACCTGTCAGTTTGTAGCATTATAATCAGTGTCTTCCAAACAGATTAACAATGAAAAGATGAACTTCGTGAAATAACATCTGCTGTTGACAGTGGCAAGTTCATTTTTACAATCATCTCAGAAAACATTGCTTCAGCACGGACTACAGCCTTTTCTTCTGGCAGGATTAGCTTTGCGGGAATGAACTTTATGATTCCTTGGCAGCTTTCAGCGGATTTCTTTGTAGCAACCTTGTCCAGGTGAGTTTTGGAACTGCAGTGTCAGTCGTTCGATGTCATATTTCCCGGCATAGGCAACGGAAGTTGAAATCTGATTTAGGCCTACAATACTTGCAGTGTGCATGACTGTTTCCCACAGTAGACTCCACAATTCCTGGCTCTTTCTTATATTTCTCCAAGAAAATGTGCTGCTTTTGCTGTTTAGACTTGGTACAGTCACCCGAAACTGGCAACATTTTCTGCTTCATTTTGCCACGATTGTCCAGACGATCGCACGTGCCAACAACTGAACGAGGTTTCCACAGCTGAAGACTCGCTGTCAGGGTTATCTCCCTTAGACCGAAACCGGTATCAGTTGTTGTACCATCCCGTAATCAGCACACCAACACCAGAAAACGTATTCTAGACTTTTTCTTAGTCGTATTTTGTGCGTGTGTCGCGTATTGTCGTACCGATAATAATTTGGCGTACAAAATACGCCCAAATCGTACTGGTAAACAGGTCTGGTTACCACTCGGCCACCCAGACCTCAAAGCAAATGGAACACCGACTGTTCTCTGTCAGTGTTATGCTGCACTGCAGTTTATATCAATTAATTTAATACACATGTATTGCAATAAACAATGTTTGGAAGTAACTGTGTTGTGTGTATGGATTGTGAAAGACTCCAAGTCAGACCTGGGAACCCCCGTTTTGCACTTGGAGCATTCTCAAACAAACTTGCTGTATTTTCAGAAAAATGAGCGTACGTACTCCACACAGCATTTGAACACCCATGATTCAAACATGCTTCACAGACACGCGTCCGTCGCACCGTTCATTAAGTTAACCAAAACATTTAAAACACATGCTTCTTCAGGGATGTCGTTAGGTGTCGGACATCGGACATTTATTGATGAAAATCCCCAAATGTCCGATTCACATTGCCGCATGTCGGTCAGATGTCCTATCGTTTTAGCCTGAGCGTGGTCATTGTCCGATATGTACTCCATTCCTTCGGACAGCGCGATATTCGTTAATTTTCATTTCAAGATACAATTCTTCTAAAAGACCGAACGCTCTCGTGTTCAGCTGACACTGAAGTTGCCAGTGCCGCGTGCGGATCTTTTCTTTTGTCGGGAATTCCCGAACCGTTTGCGGGATGCGCCGTTTGGGTATTTATAACCGTCTCGGTGCAGCGCACTGATCTAAAAATAGTGGATTATTTTTAGAATAGATCAGTGCATGCTACAGGAGTACAGGAGACAACTCCAGCGGCTCTGAAGTTGTTCATGTTGGTTTCTTTTTTGTGGTTTCTTTGAAACAAAACAAATACAACATTATACGCACACTGTGTTGATGTATTTACTATATTATGTGTGTGTTCTACAGCGCGCGCGCATGGGTGTGTGTGTGTGCGTGTGTGTGTGGGCGCATGACTTTGGAACAATTCCATGGAATGTTATAAGCTGTTTGGCGCAAATTCATAATGTCCTATGAAACTTTCTGAAAGCGGTCAAATGTCCTATTGATGCTGAAGAACTCAGGACATTTGTCCTATAGGTATGAATTTGTAGCAACATCCCTGCTTCTTACCACTAGGCCAACCGTGCCGGTCCCAAGTCCAAGTCCAAAGTGTGTTTTTTTGTTTTGTTTTTTTTCCTTAACGCCCAGCCGACCACGAAGGGCCATATCAGGGCGGTGCTGCTTTGACATTTAACGTGCGCCACACACAAGACAGAAGTCACAGCACAGGCTTCATGTCTCACCCAGTCACATTATTCTGACACTGGACCAACCAGTCCTAGCACTAACCCCATAATGCCAGACGCCAGGCGAAGCAGCCACTAGATTGCCAATTTTAAAGTCTTAGGTATGACCTGGTCGGGGTTCGAACCCACGACCTCCCGATCACGGGGCGGACGCCTTACCACTAGACCAACCGTGCCGGTAGTCCAAAGTGTGAATACATTAGTTACTAATACTAAGTAGTCTTTATTGACATTAAAACTAAAAGGCCAGTCACTAACTTAGTAACTAGCGAGGGGTGGGTCTGAAGCACAAGAAGGAACACGTGTGGAAAGATTGCCTCAATAAAAACTGGAGTATTCTCTTTTTCAGTTTCACAGACGAAACAAACCCGACAGAGTTATTTCCGGAATTCCTCTAAGACTAAGTCTAAGGAAAAAGCTATACGCACTCCGAGTGTATACATGATCAATGGGTCTGTATACACTCCGGCAATGAAAAACTCTGATACAACTCTTTAGCCAATGAAAAGTCGTTAGGAAGTAGCGAATGAAAAATCAATCTGACGTATTGACTTCCGCTATCTCTTTTTCGGAGTGTCACTGTCAATGTTGGCAAATAATGTACATTCGCATAGAATACAACCACTCCGACAATAAACTGACATACAGCATCATGCACTGATGCAGTTGTTTTTGTGTGTGTTTGTCCTATGCGTACTTTGATATGGTAATGGGCAAGAATGGGAAGAATCCAGGGCAAACACCTGGGGCATGCGCTTTAACGCAAAAAATGCTACATCCTTAGCATCAGAAACAAGTCCAGCTTTTTCTACAACCTGGACAACCACATTCTTCAGAAAGTCAGCAGCAACCCCTACTTAGGCGTCACCTTTACTGATGACCTCAGCTGGACCACACACATCAACAAAATCGTCAAAAACTTGAAAAAGGCAAATTCCACCCTCGGCCTATTTAGAAGAAACCTCCGTTCCTGCCCACAAAGCTGTAGACGTACTGCCTATGTGTCCCTCATCCGCTCAACAGCTGTCTCGTCTGGGATCCGTACAAACAAGGCGATATAGACAGCCTGGAAAATGTACAAAAACGAGCAGCCAGATTCATTACCCAAAACTACAGGGACCGAAACCCAGGATGTGTCTCAGAGATGCTCAGCAGACTACAGCTTCCCCCACTCCAGGAACGCCGGAAACAACAGAGACTCACATTTCTGTTCAAAGTGGTCAGAGGGCTGGTCCCCGCAGTACCCCCTGAGAAATTCATCCAGCAACAAAAATCAAAAAGACAAGTGAAACAACGAGTGAACAAAGACTTTACATCATCAGCCACAGTCAGAAATATCACAAGAAACAACAGCCAGTGCTTTACTGTGGAGTGTACTAAAACACCAGTGTACAAGTACTCTTTTTTCACAAGAACAGTTATTGACTGGAAGAACCTTGATGGCAACACGATCCAGTCGTCAACGGTCAACGAATTCAGAGGAAAACTGCCAACCGCTGACTAAAACACGAAGTGCTCTCCCCAAATTCCGCCAACGTATATTCCCAAGCTTGGGACCTGTTGGCGTAACATATCAAGATCAAGATCAAGATCAAGATTATTATGAATCAAAAGTGCACTACGTTCCTTTGCAAAATGGCGTCGAATGACACTCCGAGTGTTGATGTGGTTGTCTGGTCTTTCATGTACACTCCGAGAATGAAATCTACATTACAGAAAAGGCCGTGGAGCATCAGATTGTTTTTCGGTTTTTTTGCACAACTGCTCTGCGTTCTTACCGCAAAGTGGCTTTGGATTGCAAATTCGCTTCACGACCGGAAGTTACATTCTCTTACCTGGTTTTGCCATTTTCTGCGACCCATCTTGTTGAAATTTTGTAAATAAGGTAGTCTGTTGTGAATAAAAAGTCCAAGAAGACACCTCATCCAACAACACAAAATAAGAATAAGATTTTACAGTTGTCGTCTCTGGACCATGCCACTTTTTCAGAGCGCAGCCATATTGGTAATGGGGGAGCACTCTATGGGACTTCCGTGTCTAGTAAGAAATCATTAATTCCCCTGTTCAGTCCCCCTCTGTCTCTCTGTGTCTGTCTCTCCCCAGTATCTCTCTGTGTCTGTGTCTCTCTGTGTCTGTCTACATGACAGATACACTGAGAGACAGACAGAGACAATGAGAGACAGACAGATAGATCTATGTAAAGAGGCTGACAGACAGACAAACAGGACAGAGACGGCCAGTAGGCAAATATGAACCACGTTTTGTTTCGAGTCATGCTGGTAACTAAATTTAGATTGTTTTCTTGAGAAGAAGTTTCATTTTGTGTTTGATACTTATTCTCTTTTTAATTAACGGTTGGTCCTAACTTGATTAGAGCAAATTAGCTTTCATAGACATTCAGCAAACTTTAAATACAGAAACATTCACAACTGTGACTGTCCATATGAGGAGCCTTGGCGCCCAACTGATATAGGCCAATGCAGAGAGACTTTCAGTCACGAATCACTGTAAAAAAAAAACCCACCTATACTTCAAAACGACATGATACGCTGAACTTATAGTGTGCAAGTCAGACGAATTCAAACATGCTTCAGATGTATCTGTTTCGGTTCGACGAGAACACAATTAGAAGCAAAACAGGAAACTAAAGAAAGGTATCAAAAACAGAGAAAAAAATAAATGAAATTATATCAACTTTCACGAAAGTACTGAAGACTTTTTCTTTCTCCAAAGCTCGAGGGCTTTTTAAAGGTTATTTTCAGAAAGCTTCTTAATGAATGACTGAAATCAGCAATTATCGTTTATTGTTTTCTGTTCAGTTGTTGGAGGTGGTCCATATTAGGGGGCACACACATACTTTGACATGTTGCTATTATTATTTTGTGTGTGCTAGAAACTCGGGGACAACACTGCCAAAATGTAACAATGTAACACTCTGAATTAGCTGTCGTGTATGGCAATTTTCGTGTAGTGATAACAGCTTTGTCTGTGGACAGAAAATAATTCCTTTTTTGTGTCAAATTTAGAGTGAACGCTGTCAAAGGTGTCACACAGAATCTGAGAAGAGAAAAAGCCTAACGGTTTTGTGGTTTGTGTTTCTCAGTGCAACTGTTTTGACACGTTCAAGTTATTCAGACAAGGTAAATGCAGCGAATGAAATAGTTTCAAGCGCAGGCGCTAGCACCGTTATGTAAACTGTGACAACAGTGATATTAACGTTCTGTATGGGTTGTTCATTTTGTTGTATGCTGACGATACGGTTATTTTTGCTGAATCGCCAGAATCCTTGCAGATCGCTCTAGATATTATGGACAGATATTGTAAAGATTGGTTTTTGAAATTGAATGTAACTAAAACAAAAGTAATGATTTTCTCAAGAGGGAAAGTAAGAACAGTTCCGACATTTACATTCAATGGTCGGAAACTTGATATTGTGTATGATTTTCAATACTCGGCCTGGGTATTAAATTTAGCTACAATGGTAAATTTACTGTTGCACAGAAGAATTTGTATGACCGTGCCTCCAAGGCCATGTTTGCTTTATTACGTAAAACTAGAAAACTGTTTTTGCCTCTTGATGTCCAAATTGACCTCTTTGAAAAAACTGTGGTCCCTATTTTACTTTACGGTTCTGAAGTATGGTGCCCTTACATGTCTGATTTAGCTAACAAATTACAGATACGATTTTTTAAGATGATTTTGAAAGTTGGCAAATCAACACCAACAAACATGGTTTTGGGTGAATTAGGTCAGTTCCCTGTAAGTATTCAAGCGAAATGTCGTATGTTGAATTGTTGGTACAAACGACGGGCGCTGTGGCGGGGTGGTAAGACGTCGGCCTCGTAATCGGAAGGTCGAGGGTTCGAATCCCGGCCGCGGCCGCCTGGTGGGTTAAGAGTGGAGATTTTTCCGATCTCCCAGGTCAACTTGTGTGCAGACCTGCTAGTGACTTATCCCCCTTCGTGTGTACACGCAACCACAAGACCAAGTGCGCACGGAAAAGATCCTGTAATCCATGTCAGAGTTCGGTGGGTTATGGAAACACGAAAATACCCAGCATGCTTCCTCCGAAAGCGGCGTGTGGCTGCCTAAATGGCGGGGTAAAAACGGTCATACACGTAAAATTCCACTCGTGTAAAAACACGAGTGTACATGGGAGTTTCAGCCCACGAACGCAGAAGAAGAAGAAGAAGAAGAAGTTGGTACAAACTTGCATTTTCTAATGGTTCTGACAAACTTTCTTGTGTGACATATCGTTTTTTGTTTAAAATGTATGAATCTGGTGTATACAAGTCAAAATTTTTGCTTTCTGTCCATGGTGTTCTAAATGAGTTAGGCTTTAGTGATTTTTGGCACAATCAAACTATCAATAATGTAACGGATGGTGATTATTTTAATACTTTCAAAGCACTGATGAAAAATAGGCTACAAGACCAATTTGTCCAAACCTGGCATTCAGAAATAAATAACAATGAGTTTTATTATAATTATAGAATGTATAAAGAGAATTTTGAGTTTGAAAAGTACTTGTCCATCCTGCCGGTTAATTTAGCAAACGCTGTTTTAAAATTTAGAACACTGAATCATAAATTGCCTATACAAAAAGGTAGGACTCTTGGTATTCCTAGACAAGACAGAATCTGTCACAAATGTTCATCAGGTGACCTTGGGGACGAGTTCCATTATATTTTTGTATGTCCTTTTTTTACCAATTATAGAAAACAGTTGTTACGGTGCTATTATTATGCCCGCCCCAATTCAGTTAAATTCAGAGAGCTTTTTTCCACTACAAAAAAGAGTTTATTGCTAAAACTCGCAAAGTTCATGACACTTGTCATGGACTGTTTGAGAAGCGAGTAAAATTTAATTCTCTTTTAGCTTTATACTCCGTTATCTGTTTTGTGTTGTTTGTAATAGTATTTTTGTCCTTATGTTAACCCACCCATCACCCCCCCCCCTCTCCCTTCCCCCCATTTCCCATAGTAAAGAAATGTATGTA
>NC_090245.1:19430836-19455836 GCF_037325665.1 Littorina saxatilis
CTGTACTTTCGCTCGGTCCTTAATTGGGCGGTAGTTGTAGACAGTTTCGGCTGCACCCCACGATAAAAGTGTTTTGTATTTTCTCTCTCAGTGCATGTTAAATTCGTTCTACAACTTGTACAGCCTGAATACAGATTTTATAAGGTCACTACTAATAGTAGAAATATTTCGCAACTGCGAGTAATTAAGCCGTGTCAAAAGTTGCAACTTGTGATTAAAGTCCGTTGGCTGCATGGCCGTCAGATTTCAAGTTCTTGACAGGAAATTCTGATGTCATTTTCATGCAGCTGACATGATGTGAATGAATAAAAGACAGCAGAAGCATGTCTATGACTATCGCAACTCTTAATTAAGAAGCAACGTTGCAGAAGCATACTTTTGAGCCGGATTGTTCGTCGATAATCTTCCCCATCTCCTCCTTCCCGCCCCTTCCATCCCCTTCTTCCACCAACGCACAGACACCTCTTAGTGTTAGAGAATCCCTAATCTTCATCACCTGCTAAAATCAACAGCCTCTATTCACAGAAGCTGTTGCTATGGATAAGTGATCCGGCGCCCGAGAAAAGCGGGACGCTCGTGCTAATATTTAGCCAAGCGTGCTTTTCTCGCGGTGCCAGAATGGGTTTGTTAAGGTAAACATCACTGCCAGGAGTACAAGAGCTAAGTGTTGTCTGCAGCTAGAGTGCGTTGTGTCATAGATATCATAACCGTGATGACGTTGAACGTTCTTGGACTGACGTGCTATCGACCAGCAAGCCACACTACACAGTGTTCTCGACGCGTCAGTGTGAGATAAGCACGTGCGCTCAGTATCTTGTGCAAAGCCTGTAGGCTAGCTGCTGGTCAGGCCGCATTGGCCTGTGTGAGAGACTAGGAGATGGATAAACAAGTCCAGTGTTGTGGTGACTCTTATTAATCGGTGTAGTTACACTAAGTTGTCGATGTTACTAAGTTGAGTGAGTCGAGCGACTTGTCGTAAATGATCGAATATCTAAAAGACCTCTCGTTGTAAGTATGCAAGGTAGGCACGTTTATTGTATTTACACAAGATTTCCAATCCTCTGTCCTAATGCTTTGATTGTGATCAGTTATCGTGGTGGCAAACTGAGTGGTGAAAGCTTTATTGTAACTATTTGATCTCGTCAGTGTACTTTGTTGATTGTTGTGTGTCAGTAAAACTGATAGCGCAGTACTGTTTCACAATTAAAGGCACAGTAAGCCTCCCGTAAACCATCACAGAGCTCCCCGAGCGTCTACATACAGGACAAGCATACTTCCATTTGAACGCTCACCGAACGGGAACATCCTGGCTGCTTTCTGTCGAGCGTGAGAAATTTTCAAAGAATTTATTTTCGTGGACTTGCTCCTCAGTCTACAACAATGGCGCCTCGTTTTGGTGCTGGACGGCTGTTATGAATATTCAATACCGGAAATCACGCCCGGACAGTAAGCCTCCCGTAAACCATCACAGATACTGTCAGGCTTTTACACACAGTACAAACACCCTTCCATTTGAACGCTCACCAAACGTTAACGGGAACATCCTAGGTGCCCTACGTAAAGAGCGAGCAATTTTCAAAGAATTAATTTTGCAGATTGTCTCGAACACTTTTTGGACCCATCCTGAACTCAGGTCAAAAATGAGTTACTTCCCTTCGGGTCTCATTCTGTCGATGTAAACTGGCCATAGCCGTGGATCGATGATTATCAGAATGTTTTTGGACCGTGGTGCGTTTTTGCGCTAGACCTAACTTTTAAAATCTAAGTAATAGATTGACAGCTTCTTACACAAACATTCTTTAATCATAAAAGAATTCTTTTTTCATCAAGACAAGATCAGTACAATTCGAAGTTGTGAAAGTTTGAAAAAAGAAAAGCCCGGAAGCAGGGTCACGCAAGGGTCGTAGCAGACGACGGCCGTTTATGCATATCGTCGTTCCTCTCAACAGTCAAAAGCCATCGCTAGAGTTCTTGTGAACCACAGCCGTTTGTTTCGTGCATAAAAACGTGCTATTGTAGATAAAAGCTCACCGTATCGAGTCGCATTCAAATGACTAACTGACGACTACATTGTGAAAAAGGGAAACTGGATCACACGGATTCACGTTAGCTCAGGGGTAAGATAAACCACGCAAAAATAAATTCTTTGAAAATTGTTCGCTCTTTACGGAGGGCACCTAGGTGAGTGTTTAAATGAAAGGGTGTTTGTACTGTGTGTAAAAGCCTGACCGTATCTGTGATGGTTTACGGGAGGCTTACTGTGCCTTTAAAGACATGATGTTTTCCAAAGTATTTCTGGAAACAATTTGAGGAAGAAGGCGTTAGAGGCGTTGTCTTCGTAATTAATTCAAGTTTATTCAGGCAATGCCTTTGGACAGGTTAAGCTTTATGTTGTTGTTGATGATGATGATGATGATGATGATGATGATGATGATGATGATGATGATGATGATGATGATGATGATGATGATGATGATGATGATGATGGTGATGGTGATGATCATGATCAAGATAAAGTGATGATGATGATGATGATGATGATGATGATGATGATGAGGATGATGATGATGATGATGATGATGATGATGATGATGATGATGATGATGATGATGATGATGATGATGATGATGATGACTAGATGGAAGATCACAGAGTAACTAATATAATACAACATGTGTATATTTCGCCCAGTTTGGCTTGAAACATAACTCTAAGCCGGCTAACCAAACTAACAAGAGAAGCCGGAAACAACACTCAATGGTACACAAAGATGTCACTACGACAAACTTCTACTAAAAAGGTAACACTGAAATAATGTCAGAAATAACCGGAAAAATGCATTCGTGTTTTTCTTTTTCCAAGCATTGTTTTCTGTCAGTGCTCTATGGGTAAACAAGAATGCGTTCACTACAGAGCCACGCGATTATTTAGCCTCCTGCACAGTGTGCCGATGCTGCAAGCTGAGAATTCTCCGCGGGCACGTGAAACCCAACAGCACGTACAGCTGTGCTGAATGATGTTCTCTTCGCGTGTTTGATGCGCCTTCAGTGCTGGCCAGCATGTCTGTATGACTCATCCTCTTAGACTCAGGGATGCTGTATCATGGTTTCTTTTGGGAACTGGACTATCAGTTTCATTTCTTTCTCGAGCCAGGTCATTCTTCTCAGGAAAGATAGGCTACCAAATTTGTCTTTGGAAATACTGTCGAACCTGACCGACTGAATCTGACCACTGGCACTAATCGTTCATGCCCTACTTCAAGATCAATCAGTATTTCACCGTGCTATCAATACAGTTCTTTTTTTTTTCACTGGCAGCGGGTGGTCTTAGCTCACAGTTTGTTCAGTGTTTGCTGTTGTTGGTGGTGGTTTTGTTTCGGGGGCGTGTTGTTGTGTTTTGTTGTTGTTGTTGTTTTTGTTTTGGTGGGGTTTTTTCGGGGGGGTTGTTGGGTGTGTGGGGGTGTTTTTGGTGCTCTGGCTCTTGCCTAATACTAGTACCTATTAGTCAAGAGTTATAGAGCACTTTCCCCACTCTTTATCATCTCAGTGTCATGTGCCGGTGTGACGTGCCGCTTTCAGTTGCCATTTAGTTCTTACCTGAACTGGACTGAGTGAAAAAGCATTACCTGTAATTATAGCTTGTCACAATTATGCCGACTATTCACCGTACACACAGCAGGCGATCTGTTAATTCGATTTTGAAGAGAGCAAAATGTGTGCAAACCTTCCTTCTTCCTCTACGCCAGTTTGAATTTTGCATACAGACACACAGACACAGACACACAGACAAACAGACACAGACAGACAGACAGAAACACACGCGCACACACACACACACACACACACACAAACACACACACACACACACACACACACACACACACAGAGTCAAGTTAATGCCTCCGGTCGCAGTAGACCCTTATCTTTTTACCTGTGGTGGGGGAGAAAAACCCACGTTTTCGTGGTTTTGAAGGAAAAACCGATTCGCAGGCAAGCTTATATACCCTTTCTTCGAGTCCCCCACCTACGTACCCCTTTCGCCAAACCTTCCCACTCCTCTTCCCACCTCTACTCTGATTCTCTCCTCCTCGTCGCGTACGCAGCCCCTTTTTGAAAAAGAATCCAGGCTTACCTGGACTTGCAGTCTACATACATTACAGATAGCATCACAGCTGCGCGGCTTTACTTCTTCAATACGGTAGAAGAGGTTGAGTCTGGTAGTCTACTGTCTGTGCGGAATGCAGGAAGATAGCGGCACAAAATCCTGGTAGGCCTGCCTTTTTTCTTCGTGTTTTACTACTAAGTTGTGCGCGTGGAAAATGTACATAATTATGTACCATGGGTCAGTGTAAAAAGTGATCGTGTATGTGCTAGCTGGTTGTTTGAAGAGTTCTTCTGCTTCTGACTATGATGTGGGAAGAACAGAACATTACATGTGTTTTCACTGCGTCAGTTGTACAGGGAGTAAATGTAGCTCTGTGCTACAAGTCGGCTTTGAAAGTTGATCTGTAATGTATTGGTTGAAAAGTTTTTTGTTTGTTTGTTGTTGTTTTGTTTTTTTGGGGAGGGATTTACGCCATTTTGGGTTGCTTCTTTGATAGTGGAATACAAATGTGACGTGAGTGTAAGTGTTGATATAACAACGGATCTTCGTAAGGACTAATTGGGCCTTCCTTGAGATTCACGGCCGCACTGGTATGTATTCTTACTGCATTTTTTCTTGTATTCCCCCCCCCCCCCCCCCCCAAACCATCCCACCCCCATTCCGTGTATTTCAGAATCCATGTGTTGATCAGTCTTCGCTGCTGCGTCACGGTGTAGGCCTACAGTTTGATTTCAAATTCAGCCACGGTGATTCAAAACCTCAACTCGCCAAAATAAAAGAAATCTTGGGGGGGGGGGGGGGGGGGGGTGAACACACCAAATTTGTCTGTGTTGCGAGATTCTTGGTTCAGTCTTTCCTTATAGGTTGTCCATGATGCCGAACTATCATAAATAAAGATTTGATTCCCTTCTGATACGACTTCTGATACGACACAGTTTAAATGATATTTGTGAAATGCTTGCCCAACATCAGAAGAAACAATTGTGAACAACACACACACACACACACACACACACACACACACACACACACACACACACACACACACCCCGTCTAAGACTGAGTAGTCTCAAAGCGGTAGACGCCATAGTTTCTCTGGCTGGCGGTGGGTACCGGGTATTTTACACAGAACATTCTTCTTTGGTGGTTGGTTGTCTGCCTGGATCTTTGGGATTTACACTGAACTTGGTTGTGCACTGTGTTCTTTAGCCCTGGACATTTTCGGAATAGAAGACTTTCATTTTGAACTACAACGACGTCTGCAAGAATTAGAAAATAAAGTTGTGTGTATTCGTGTTTTTTCCTGTTCACCACCACCCTGAAATGAGCGTACTCGGGGTGGTTGGTAGGCAAAACTTATCTCAAAATCTCAAAATCTCGCAATACCCTAAATCAAGGAGCTTAGAATCAACACACTGGTGCATAATTAGTTTACAATTATCGAGCTGAAAGTTCTTGAGTCATCAGACTTTATCGTCATGTACTTGAGTAGGCCTATATATCCTCATTTTCAGCCGTTCCAGGTTATCTAATCAATCTCGAGTTCGCGTCACCGATCTAATTTTATGAAGTGTTTTGCGGCAGCAAACTCAGTACCGTCCCTGGATTCCATAGAGTGCTTTCCCTTGAAGTTTTCAAACATGGTGGCTTGGAAACACACTGTTGATGTTTCTTGGTGAAAACACGAACTTTTGTATCAGTTTGAGGATTTATTGTAGAAATTTAGTGTCTGAAACACACATGGTTTTCAATACTACCTCGAGTTCTATCTTCGCCGAACCTCATCGGTGCATGAATGATCAGTTTAGCGCGTTGCTGGATTACAACGAATCTTTCATGTTGAAGAATCTGTTTATCAAATAAGGAAGGAAAATGAGACACAAACTTAATTCCAGAAAACGTCAACTTCGATTAACACAAACATTAGATCTATACTGCTCATTGACTGTGAAGCCGTGATACTGTGCAGTTTAACAAAGGGTGAAGATGTTACCTTATAGTAAGTTTCAGATCATCACACTAGTAAATAGCCTACAGCACCCTACCCGTACGTCATAACTAACAAACGTGATCTCCGTAAAATGACTGAATGGTGCTGGTCACTTCAATTGTTCAATTATTGCATAAACATGCACAAGAAAACCATTATATTACATGTACATCGTGTACCACAAACAGGAATTGAAATGCCAGGCTGAACCTAAGCGTGTGAGACACTGAAGTTCCACATCCAAAGCGTGACGGACATTCGGCACTTCCATTGCATGCAGAAACATTAGATTCAAACAATTCTAAACATTGGATCTATTATTGCTACGCCATAGCGCTATTGTGTCTCTCTCTCTCTCTCTCTCTCTCTCTCTCTCTCTCTCTCTCTCTCTCTCTCTCTCTCTCTCTCTCTCTCTCTCTCTCTCTCTCTCTCTCTCTCTCTCTCTCTTTCACGTACGCAAATGTTGGACTGGATGGTCTTCTCATTTAAATCGGGTTGCGTGTACATGTATACGCGTGGATTTACACGTGTGCGGGTGTAGTCTATATAAGCGCATATGTGTGAGTGTGTGTGTGTGTGTGTGTGTGTGTGTGTGTGTGTGTGTGTATGTGTGTGTGTTTGTTCGTCTGCAGCCATTGTTGTTTTTGTATAGATATGTATTTAGACATGTTCCCCTACTAGTCACGCGAGGGTAACGCCGACTAGTGGTTTATTGGTTTTAAATATTTGTGGTCTGTAGATAAGATTTGATTGGTTTTATGAGTGTGTGTTAACTGTTGGATCAGTATTTTCCTTTGTGTGTACATACTATACATTGCTTTTTACCCTTAGTCTTAGATATTTTTGTTTACCTATGGCTTTCGTGTCGCTGTGTTTGTTTGTTCGTACTCATAAACTAGTTTGCTATGTTTTTGTTGTTATTAATGTTTTGTTCATTCGTCCTTTTACCTCTTTTATGAATGATGCAGAAATTGTTGTTTTACCTTGTCTATAAGGCTTTTATTAGCTAATGACAATAAAGTGTCAAAGCGTCTCTCTCTCTCTTTCACACACACACACACACACACACACACACACACACACACACACACACACACACACACACTTTTCCCATACATCTCACTCTTATCAGAACCTTTGGGGGAATCTGGATGTACCGTTAATTTGCAAAGAATACGTGTACATTGTCAAGAAAATTATATGAAGGCTATGTTGGCTGAAAACACATACTTCTTTATGTGGAACGGAACCAGAAACTGTAATCTGAAGTGGATTTATTTTCACCGGCGACACGCTTCATAAGAAAAAACATGATCCATTGTTTCTATTCATCACCTTTCTTACTTCGTCTCATATCTGTTTCCTTGCAGAGTTGACCTTTGGTGTAGGTCGCTGAGCTGAATACCAGGCCGGACAGACGCCTAGCAGTGACCATGAAGATTCTGGGACTAGAAAGAGACAACACAACTCTCATGTCCAGTCCTGATGCTTTTGGGTGGGAGTACAGCGCCTCCTTTGAACTGTACCCCTTCCACGAGGGGAAAGACAGAGCTGTGTACAAAGGTAATGTTCGCCTTGTGTCGTGTGTTGCTTAAATAACGGGAATGGGGATGTGTGTGTGTGTGTGTGTGTGTGTGTGTGCCACTGTGTGTGTGTGTGTGTGTGTGTGTAACTGTGTGTGTGTGTGTGTGCGTGTGTGTGTGTGTGTGTGTGTGTGTGTCACTGTATGTGTGTGTCACTGTATGTGTGTGTCACTGTATGTGTGTGTCACTGTGTGTGTATGTCACTATGTGTTTCACGAGTTCCATTCTCTGTCAGTGTCAGCTTTGGGAGAAAAATGGAGGGAGGGCTAATGTGACTGACAAACACCTGTTCTTTTGAAGAAAGTCCAGAACTGATCTTTTGCTGAATCAAGAATGCTGATGAGATAGGTGCTCCTCATAACGTATGATGTAGGATCCGTCTAAAAGTAGTCTCAAAGCGGTAGACGCCATAGTTTCTCTGGCGGTGGGTACCGGGTATTTTACACAGAACATTCTTCTTTGGTGGTTGGTTGTCTGCCTGGATCTTTGGGATTTACACTGAACTTGGTTGTGCACTGTGTTCGTCAGTGTGAACCTTGCTCTTTGTCGTCCCGGTCTTCTGTCAGAGTACACAACCTTTGCCAATTGTCTCCTTGCAAGATCGTAAAGTGAAATTGACGCATATCACTTCTTCCTAATAAATTGCCATTTGTGCGAAATGTCCGAGATCGTAGGACTAGAAGCACGCCTCCTCAATGTGACAGCTAGGGGGACGCAGTAGTCTCCCTTCACAGCAGTCTCTGCCGGCGAAGAGCGCGGGCTCGACGTTTCTTCTAACTCGCCGGCTCGACACTTGTCCATTGTACAGTTTTGTTTGGGATGCGGTCTGGCTTCTGCTGTCTCCTTTTATGCTCTTGGTAATAACCTATGCGTACCGATCGCAGTTAATGTAGGGCTGTTCAGTTAGCTCTAAAATTCTCTACCCGGTTTGACTGGCATTGCCTTCAAACGTGATTGGTGTGCTTCCGGTACTCGGTTACAAGAAAGTTTGAAAGTTGTTGTAATGTTATCCGAAAATGAGTGAAAAGTAGATATATTTTAGCTCAGTTCACCTCATTATGTTGCAGGTATTATGAACGGACGAGGCCCTCAGCGCGCACAATTGTGCGTGGTCAAGGCAAAACTGGACCGCTTCGGTTCACCGGAAGACTGGGAACCTGTACAGGAAGTGGTGCGTCGAGCGACTGCGCTGGCTACGTCATTCAACGTACTCGTCAACGCTCGCGTCATTTCCTTTCTATGGCCTAAGGTGGCAGAACTGTCGACGGTGTCGGACTTCACGCCTCTCATCCGAATCTTCAAAAAACATGACAAGTACTTGAAGAAAGAGGAGATGGTGGTGATCGAAGATTTCTTGGAGGTGGGTTTTATTCTAGTATTTAAGACAATGGATTTGTTCTTGTTGTTCTTTTTTTTTTTAACGCACCTGGGTTGTCAATCGTAAACTGTAGGCATCTTTTCTCGGCTTCAAGATGTCGAGAAGTAGATCTGTGATAGAGAGGACATAGATGGTTAACTGTGTTGTACAGGAAACAACTCTCTCTCTCTCTCTCTCTCTCTCTCTCTCTCTCTCTCTCTCTCTCTCTCTCTCTCTCCTCTCCGTTGTCCCACCCATAAGCACACACACACACACACGGACACAAACACACACACACACTCTCTCCTTTACACACACACACACACACACACACACACACACACACACACACACACACACACACACACACACACACTCACACACATTATCATTTTACCGCATTTTGAATAATCCTCTTTAATTTTCAGGGCGATTTTGAAACGTTCAACTCCACCGTTGGCTGGATCGACCCTCACTCCAAGGCCGACATCACTCAGGCCTTCTCGCACTACACGTGGCATGCTACGCGCTCATTGGTTGTCTGTGGACTGCAGGGCGTGGCCGAGGGGCGGAGGTTCCGACTGACCACGCCCACAATTCATTCCAGAGACGGCAAGTACGGCGAGAGTGACGGTGGAGTGGCAGGTGTCATGGAGTTCTTCTCCACCCATCGCTGCAACAACATCTGCTCGGCCTGGGCCGGGCCTGACGTCCCGGACATCAAGTGTGCGAGAGACATCAATGTTCATCACCCCAGACCATGCAACCGACCGAGGAGGAACTGCAATATGTACATTCCGCCTTACCATTCTCACGTTGATTACGTGCCCAAAGTGCCATCCGCGCCTATTTTTGATTCGACACGATTTTGATATCATTTAATCGATCTTGCGAACTGTGAGACAGGAATTCCCCCATCGATCCCTTTGCTTCAAATGCAACAATCGCATGCCATGATTGAAATACAATGGAAGATTCAGATTCATGTTGAAGAAAAATTTAGATAGAATTCTCTTTTTCACCTCTGCAGAAAAGGTGAAATTGTCGTCAATAGGTTTGTGCTCGTGACATTCGGGAGATGGGTCAATGGTGGACAACCGAGGGACTTTAAATGACGGACTTGTTTTTTCATAAGTTTTGCGCTGGTTGCAACTGAAAGTTCTTTTCTCTTTAAACTGTTTTAAAGCACACTTCTTCCCGTAAAAACAGTTTGGTTCATCATCTCAGATCTGGCCTCGCTGTTACATGGGATAGTACCATCTACCCTCTTGGTCACATACTAAAAATGAACAGCCTGCATGTGCTCAGTGGGTATTGTTGATGAATTAATTTTATGAAAGCCACAGGTGGCTTTTTAACAAATAATTCGTAAAATAAATTCACCACAGCAAGCGGCCAGGGTGTTGATTTTGGGTAAATTTATTTATTTATTTATTTTTTTATTTTTTTATTTGGTGTTTAACGTCGTTTTCAACCACGAAGGTTATATCGCGACGGGGAAAGGGGGGAGATGGGATAGATCCACTTGTCAATTGTTTCTTGTTCACAAAAGCACTAATCAAAAAATTGCTCCAGGGGCTTGCAACGTAGTACAATATAGGACCTTACTGGGAGAATGCAAGTTTCCAGTACAAAGGACTTAACATTTCTTACATACTGCTTGACTAAACTCTTTACAAAAATTGACTATATTCTATACAAGAAACACTTAACAAGTGTAAAAGGAGAAACAGAATCCGTTAGTCGCCTCTTACGACATGCTGGGGAGCATCGGGTAAATTCTTCCCCCTAACCCGCGTTTTTTGGGGGGGTAAATGACCAAGTGGGGTAAATATCTTATCCTGTGAAAAAAACGCCTGGCCAGACGGTGTGCAAACACGAGTTTTCACGAGAAGGAGTTTGCCTTTAAATCCGAGTGTCCTCAATAGGTCTGTGCTCTTGAAATTCGTGAGGTGATGTACAACCGAGGTACATTAAATGATGGACTTGTACTGACTTTCATAAGTTTTGCACAGGTTGCAACTGAAAGTTCTTTTTTCTTTGAACTGTTTAATTAACGATCGCCTCCTTTGATGCTGCAAAATTCTGGAGTCATCGGGCGTTTGCAGCGAAACCACCGATCATGCAAAGATGGAAATCCTTTTGAAGAATACCTGCCGGTGTGCACTAATCAAATTAAGAATTGAAGGTCCCTTGCTTCTCATGCCAGCCGTTTTGTGGGTCACAGAAGATCCGCTCAGACATTTGCCTGCGAGAGGAGCACGCTTCTAACCGGACAAACACAAACAATCTACGACCTGACTGCCATCTGTGCAAAGCTGGGATTTTTTGCTGAATCCATTTCGCAACTATCACCTGTCAATCTGCAAAGTTAATAGACGATGTTCGGAAATTATCCTGCCGGGGTTGACTCAAGACTATCAAGACTCAAAGACTCAAAGATTTTAATGTCCTTATAAAAAAAATTAAGGAAAATTGCCTCGCAGTGTCAAGCGGTTTAAAACATAAATAACATCTCAATCACTAACAGTTTAAAATTCCACTAAAAAGAGGGTTTTGAAAAAGTGAATACTCTTGCTTTTAGTGAGTCAAACTTTCCCACTCGACATTATAGGCCAGTCACTGGCGAGGGGTGTGTCTGAAACACGTGGTCAAGAAGCACGTGTGGAAAGCTTGCCTCACTTAAAGCAAGAGTAGGTCTATTCACTATTTCACAGCCCACACAACACACCCGACAGAATTATTTCCGGAATTCGCCTATTCAGCAAAAATTCGCCGCTCTGCACAGGGGGCAGCCAGGCTGTTTAATTCGGTATGAGTCCAAGAAGAAGAGTACTTTTATTGCAAGTAAATGCCTGGTCAGATGTGGGATGCTGCATATGATCGTGTTCGCGAGAGAAGGAGTCTTTAGTGGTTTGATGTGGGTACATGGCTTTTTTTAAAGTAGAATTTAAGTAGCAATCGCTTCTAGCACTGCCGATTTTTTCTTTACATGTCATAATTTTCTCATTGTTTGGACCTTGAGTTACTTCTTGTCTGTTCTTCAAGTAAAGTGGTTTTGAAAAAACATTTTTTTTTAACACTGACAGAGATAATTATGGAGCTGATTGGTCAGCACACATTCGCTCGCATATATATATATATATATAACACCGTTCTTGTGTGTGTGTGTGTGTGTGTGTGTGTGTGTGTGTGTGTGTGTGTGTGTGTGTGTGTGTGTGTGTGTTCAAGCTTGTGCTGTAATTTGTTTATGCGTCTGACACTGAAACTGTGAAAACAGAAATAAAAAAGTTCGGTGTAGCTTGCCTCCTGTGTATTTATTTATATATTTCCAATGACGCAATGGTTTTATTTGGGCTGTGAAGTTCTGTTTTGCTGTGGAATTGTGTTATGCTTTGAAGTACTGTGTTAACAAAACTGTTTATTCTTTGCTTATTTATTTAGACCTTATTCTGTTTTGTATACATGTAAAGACATGCGTATGAATGTTAAGATTTATTTACAGTAAAATTGTGATCGCGTTGGTGGTGTGGCGGGGGAGTGGGTGGGGGGGGGGGTGCCTGTCAATCTGTTTGTCCGTCCATCTGTCCGTGCGTCCGTCCGTCCGTCTCACTCTGTTGGTGCGCGCGCTAGTGCAGTATGAATTGGTAGCACACGTTTAACAAGCACCTTCCATTTCAAGATAAAGTGAAGTTTTGTGTGCGTGGTTTCTGTCTCTTTGATGTACTGTATATCTGTTATGTCTTGAGTTCTGAAACCGTTGGTAGTGTTTATGGCTGCTTTGTGCGTTATTACTTATAAATCAAAATTGTCGAAGACAGTGCTAATCGTAACCGCTTCTAATCGTAGATTTGTGATATATATGTGTAGGAGAATGTGTGATGTGGATGTCTACTTTTGATTGATTTCTGAAACTTTTGTTTGTGTATATGACTTCCTAGAGTCGACTGTATTCGTTTTAACTTCTAAATCGTATAATTGTGATATATGTAGTGAAAATACACACTTTTTTTCTTATTATGTGAAGTTGATATCTCTTTTTACCAGTTGTGTTCAATTTTCATTTGCTGCAAAATTATGTGCAATCAATTTACGTAGGTTTACGTACATGTATTCAGCCTTCTTGTGATTTTGTCATCAGCTCCTTCTATCGTTTTATAATTTTGATTAATTCAAAATGGTCGTATACAGTGAATGTGTGATCTCTATGGAATAAAATATCTAGTGTTTATGTGAAGGTAGTGATCAGGGGTGTATGTATGTGTGTGTGTATGTGTGTGTGTGTGTGTGACGGTGTGTCTTTGTGTGTGTGTCTTTGTGTGTGTGTCTTTGTGTGTGTGTCTTTGTGTGTGTGTGTATGTGTGTGTGTGTGTGTGTGTGTGTGCAGGCGTGTGTTTAGAGCAGTGTACAAAATACTCATTTCCAATGACACATACGCATATTTATCAAACGCACAGTAAGTCCGTTTTATATATAAAACCAGCACGGCAGGTGATAGTTTGCAGGAGACTCCGATCCCTTGGCAGATCTGTAGTAGTTTACAGATTACAGATTTCTCCGTGTGAAATAATAAGGTTAATTTTGAGTTTTGATTTGATTTTGGTAACTGTTGGCACGAGAATGGAGGCATCTTGCAAACATTATTTACCTTCAGATATTCCTGCGTGAGTAATCGTGTACAAAACACACACACACACGCACACACACGCACGCACATACCCACACACACACACACACGCACGCACGCACATACACGCACGCACACACGCACGCTCGCACACAAACACACACACGTACACAAGAAACATAAGGAGACTAGACAGTTGTCACGCCATAGAATCAATCCACAGAGAGGTGTGGTAGGCTAAAATCTAGAACCTTTGTCAGGCGTCAAGCAATATGGAAGGATTGTAAACACACTGGCTCAGTGGATGCAAATGTTGACACTCGATACAGGATTAAAAGTGTCAATCGTGTACCCGCTCTTACCTCAAAGCCAGTTCTCGAATGTTGTACTATCATTGTCGCGCGCCCACGACCAAGCAACGCACCAAATTTCAGCTCAACCGGACCATAAACGTATGAGATCTTAGTGCAGACAGAGAAACAGACAAACAGAGAAACAGACAGAGAGAGTGAAACCTATAAACACCCTCTATAACGGGGGTTCTAAAAAAAAGTTTAAAGCTGTCATTCTCACAACAAATGAGATCACACACCATCCACACTGGCAAGTACCCTTTTATTTAATTCCTTCTCCCCAAAAATAGAAAACATTATAATAACCGACTTCGTTATTTTTCTTTTTGGGTGGTTCTTTGCATTAGGTAAGTGAGGGGGCCCTACAATGGGCCGTTTCCTGTAATGGACCACCCCCTCGTTACGTCCTTTTTACAATGGGCTAAACTTCACTTGTTCAATATTAATCTTGATTTTAATATCGGAAATAGACTATTCATACAAAATGTAAACATATTTTGGCAAAGTAAGAGAGACTTATCCAAAATGTTCTGTTCCGTCAGTATACTAAATTTCATCAAAAATAAAGCCAACTAGCTCTCACTCTGACGAAACCATCGAAACATACGAAATTGATTTCTAAGCACCAAGACAGCCACCTGACTCCTCTTACATCGAGACCCCCCATAGCTCCTATATTGGGTGTATGTATAGGAGCTTACATGCTAGGTACTCACATTGAGTCTTTTCTGTATAGTTCAGATTTTTTATTTTCATTTTTAATCGGTCGTACCTCGCGCACCAAAGAATCTATATCCATGAATATGTGCCACCCATCTAACTAACAGTTTTTCAACGTTTGCGATTGTGTTCCGATGGTGTTCTCCTCTCGTCGATAAGCACCCCAGCCATTACACCTGATTCCATAACCCGCTCATCAAATTCTGAGCCGCTGATGCACTTGGGTTGCTTGGAAGGCGAACAGAGGAGGAGGAGGAAGAGGACAAAGACGAGGAGGAAGAGGAGGAAGAAGAGGAAGGGGAGACTCCTGCAGACGCTGCATTGAGAGCAGCAGCCATGTTATCCGACGAGGGTGTGTTTCCAGAAACCCCGCCGGTAAGACTCCCAGCTAGACCTGAACTGCCAACAAGACCTCCTGATGTCAATCCAGAATTGCGTGGACCTGTATCCCCAGTGATGCCCGACGTTAAACCCCCAGATCCGCCCGAAGAACCAAGAAGGCTTCCACCCGCACCCGCGTTCGACCCGAACATGCTGAATGAGCCGAGACTCGGTGTCTGGAAGAGCTGGTTGAATCCTCTTGAGGGGAAGGAATTGAGGAGACTGTTGATGCTTGCCAGACCGTCAAACCCGCCCAGCAAAGATCTCAGGTTGCTGATCTCACCGGCTTGGTTCCGAGGTCGCACCGCCATCGTGTCGGACACGCATCGCCTGGTCTGAGGGTCGCATCGCATGTGGACTCCGCATTCGTTATCCGTCACGCAGTCTCCGGGAGGATCCTCGCAGCGGAACGTGTTCTTCGGGAAGAAGTCGTTGGCCCCGTCAATCTGTCTCAGCCTGCCCAATCGCATGGCTGCAAACGGGGAGTGGGCGGCGTCGCCGTACTCGGCGGGCCAATCGCGCATAGGGTTGAGGCCCCGCTCCTTCTGTCGCTGGCGGAACCATTCGTAGATGCAGTCGATGTAGGCGTGGTGGAACCAGAAGATAGGGTCGTAGGAGGCAGTTTCCACCTGCGGAGAAGGTAAACAACTAACCAACCAACCAACCATCCGACGGCGGGAAATTTAGACCGAGTTATGGATAAATAAAGTTGTTGTTGTTCGTTATTTGTGTATTTGTCTGCATAGCTAGTAATAACAAGAACAACACTTTTCTTCTGTTAAAATCTGTAATTCAAGTTTTGGAACTAACAAATAACATCATCTCGTAGCATAGGGAATAATCAGATTTTCACACGCAGGGGAGTATTTGAAGTAAAACTGCCGCAGGTGGGTGCGACTTGAAAATCTACATGTCACAGAGAGAGAGAGAGAGAGAGAGAGAGAGAGAGAGAGAGAGAGAGAGAGAGAGAGAGAGAGAGAGAGAGAGAGAGAGGGGGGAAGGAGGGAGGGAGGGAGGGAGGGAGGGAGAGGGTTAGAGAGAGAAACACACACACACACACACACACACACACACACACACACACACACACACACACAGCATGCCTGCGGATGGGAAGACACGCAGAAAGACAGAAAGGTAGGCAGACAATGACGGTAAGACAAAAATACATTTCACATTTACCGAAGAATCACCTACCTGCCCCATAAGACCCCCCACAAAGGTGTGCACGTAGTTGTGCTTCTCTTCTACGTTGCTATCGACGTTTCCTCCAGGAAACGAGATTTCTCCCAGCGTGTTCCGGTCTAGTATCTGCCGGATATCCTGTCATGCATATCACCAACAACCACGTTTAGCACTTGTTGATACAATAAAGACAAACATATAACTATTTTGTCCAGAGAGTTCCCTTAGCAACGGACTGGGGGTTAAGTAAGTAACTAACTAACAACTGGACTGACTGACTGGCTGACTATAACTAACTAACTAACTAACTAGATAACTGAGCAAACAAACAAACTAGCAAATCTAATTGCTAATCAGTGATCTCTTCCGTATTTGAGAATCAAGAACAAACGATCAAAGTAATAACACTGAACGGAAGAACGAAAAACAAACAATCCAACAATGAACAACGAGGGAACAAGCAAACAGGTAACATTCAATGTCAGTGTCCTAAAATTAACTTGGTCAATAGTTCCAACAATCAATCAACCGAATAAACTATATACACAACCAAAAAACAAACCAACCGATCAACCACGTAGCCTACCTCTTGTGTAAAAGGACGACCAATTGTTCCTCCGTTGCGAATGAGCGGGCCAAGGGGAGTAAGCCAACGTGCGGGAAAACCAGTGACAACAGTTTCCTGGTTGTTGCCAAAGAAACTGGAGGTCCATGACACGGAGGCCGTCATCTCATTGGCCGGTTCCAGGGTCGAATCCCAGTAGCACATAGATATGGTGGGATCGTACATTCGTAGGAGCTTTTCGAATCTGGACAAAAAGCAAACAAGTCGCGTAAGGCGAAAATACAACATTTAGTCAAGTAGCTGTCGAACTCACAGAATGAAACTGAACGCAATGCAATGTTTCAGCAAGACCGTAGCATCGTCAGTCCACCGCTCATGGCGAAGGCAGTGAAATTGACAAGAAGAGCGGGGTAGTAGTTGCGCTGAGAAGGATAGCACGCTTTTCTGTACCTCTCTTCGTTTTAACTTTCTGAGCGTGTTTTGAATCCAAACATATCATATCTATATGTTTTTGGAATCAGGAACCGACAAGTAATAAGATGAAAGTGTTTTTAAATTGATTTCGAAAAAAACATTTTGATAATAATTTTTATATATTTAATTTTCAGAGCTTGTTTTTAATCCAAATATAACATATGTATATGTTTTTGGAATCAGCAAATGATGGAGAATAAGATGAACGTAAATTTGGATAGTTTTATAAAAAAAAATTTTTTTTACAATTTTCAGATTTTTAATGACCAAAGTCATCAATTAAATTTTAAGCCACCAAGCTGAAATGCAATACCGAAGTCCGGGCTTCGTCGAACATTACTTGACCAAAATTTCAACCAATTTGGTTAAAAAATGAGGGCGTGACAGTGCCGCCTCAACTTTCACGAAAAGCCGGATATGACGTCATCAAAGACATTTATCAAAAAAATGAAAAAAACGTATGGGGATATCATACCCAGGAACTCTCATGTCAAATTTCATAAAGATCGGTCCAGTAGTTTGGTCTGAATCGCTCTACACGCACGCACACACACACACACACACACACACACACACACACATACACCACGACCCTCGTCTCGATTCCCCCCTCGATGTTAAAACATTTAGTCATAACTTGACTAAATGTAAAAACTACGGTTTTGAAAAGTCAAAAGACAGCATTAACAGAAAAACAAACAGCGAGTCAGTGAGCTGAAACTTGACAGACAGTGGAAAACTACTCGGCCAAACAGAGAGCCAGTGAGGCAGCAAGTCTGTCAGTCAACCAGTCCGTCAGTCGACTACTCAGTAACTTGATAGTGGACAACTACTCGCCCAGTCCGACTGCCAGTGAGGCAGCAAGTCTGTCAGTCAACCAGTCCGTCAGTCGACTACTCAGTAACTTGATAGTGGACAACTACTCGCCCAGTCCGACTGCTAGTGAGGCAGCAAGTCTGTCAGTCAACCAGTCCGTCAGTCGACAGACTACTCTGCCAGACAGTGGAAAACCACTCTGCCAGTCACCCAGTGGATCAGTCACTGAGCCAATCATGCAGTGTGTGCAAACACGATCATACACGTAATAAACCACTCGTGCAAAAACATGAGTGAACGTGGGAGTTTCAGCCCATGAACGACGAAGAAGAAAAAGAAGGTCATCCACTCAGCCAGTCATGCAGTGTGTGTTGTATAGATCTGCGTGTGACTCCATTGACTCACAGAAAGACGAGGACGCGGTGGAAGGGCAGAAAACCCGCGCCCTGATGAGCACCTGCATTGACATCAGGATGGGCGTGAATGTAAGCAAAGGCGTCGTACACATTGGGTCGTATTCTCTGCAACACAAAGCACAAGGAGAATTATGCTACTTACCCGTCAACCTCAACAAAGTCACAAACACAAATTATGAAATAAAATAAAACGCGTGGCAACAGTATCAGCAAAACGAATAAATCTCTCGCCTCGAATTTTAGCGTTCAAGGTTTGTTTTAGTTTTTTTAGTTGTAGTTTTTTGTTTTTTGTTGTTGAGGGGGGTGTATTTCAGTTGCAAACGGGCATAATGTAAGAAATACGCTTCTCTCCAGGACTATGGCAACTAATGCAGATGGTATGGGAACATTCTAATGTGGTGGGACTGGAGATTTTGGTTCCAACCGGTGAACAATCTCAATTACAAATGACGCGTTTGACTACATAAGGAACATAAATTGCAGTCAAAGACTGTACTAAGTAGTGTAAAGGCTGATCTCAGTACGACAAAGCCATTGGGAACTTTCCTTTAAAACCATATGTTTGCACAATTACGGATTCTGGAGGTTACAGTGGACGAGCAATTACGGCATTGTGCATTGTAATCTCTCTCAGTAAATTTGACGAACCACTGGATTTTTCTCCTGCTTTGACTTGTTTCAGATAAGATAAGAAAAGAAAGCTTTAATGTCCATTTTTATTTTACATAAACATGGAAATTGTTCTTTTGGCATCACATCGCATTTCTAATAACACAAACACACGATCAAAAAGCATAATAGAATACACTACCAAGATCAACTTATTACATAAGCATTTAAACACTTAATTATTTCAGTTCGGATGATCATCTTGCATAATGCTACACTTGCTAAACATATTACATCCACAGGCAGTCATCATAATGGTTTTGTCAGGGCGTATCGCGTTGTCGCCCATGGTCATTTTTCGTCACAAATGTGGGTTACTTCGCTCCTTGTTCGTATCATGCACGCATGTTATAACAAAATCTGTCCATAAAAAAGCTTCCATACGTAGTAGAATGTAGCTGTTATTGCGACCTTTTATTTGATAATTGCTCCATTTGAAGTTGTCAAAATCAAAAATTTGTTTCAGTACGCCCTTATTTTACAGCAAAGGGCGATAACCGTCGTCTGGCACAGCCAAGGGGAGATATTTCTCAAATCGAACATGGTCTTCAGATAGGGCACATAATAACCTTCATATTGATGTATCATTTGCCGTGACTTTGCTTGTAAGGAACATATACAACTTCTTTGAAATCAGAGTCAAAATTCTCAATAATTTGTATGGAGAGATTGCAATACTTACATTCATGTCCTTACAGTATCTTTCTTAATTGTATTGCTGACTCCTAAATCGGCAGAGTTATGATACCGATATATGCCTCCCTGGGCTGGATGTAAGTGGGGTAGGTGTCCTTGATTCCGGAAGCTCCCCCCCCCCTCCCCCCTTACCCGACAGACGGATGTACCTTTTTATCTCAAGGAAAGACCCAGTAGCACTTTCAAAATGTACAAATTTCAACACCGTCTGGGGAGCGCGCCCCATAGACAGTCCCATCACCTGCCTGGCCGGCCAGCCCTTGCCTCTCAAGCACTAGTAGAATAGGTCCAACTCTACCTCCTGTCCCATCCCGACCAACCCCCGGGCAAGCAACTGTGAATCGCTTAGCACTGTTCATGACCCCAAGTTCATACAGAAGCTTTTTGAATGAGGCCCACCTACCCCCCTACCCCCATCCCCTCTCACCCCATCCCCCCAGCCACCCTCCGGACAACCAACTGGTAATTGCTCAGCACTGTTGATGACCAGCAAAGCTTACCAGCTGAGCAGTAGCTTTATGAATGAGGCCCTCCTACCCCCCCCCCCCCTCAATCATCGTTAACCGATTCCTAATACACGTTCACTTACTGTGTCTCGTTTCGCTCGGTTGATGACCCCAGTGATGCGTTCAAACTCAGTGGTGTTAAGCATGCGGCATTCTCGCCTGACCGCCATGGGGCCGAGCGGTCTGCGGATGAGGATATTGATCAGTCGTAAAGAGTCTCGAACGTTGGGAGTTGTCAGGCCCCCGGGCGATTGGGGGTCCACGCAAGGAGGGACCGGCCAGATGACCAGTATCCCCACCACCACCACGAGCCGTGACGTCACCCACCACCACCCAGCCATGTCTGGGCACAGTGATTACCGCACCTGTAAATCAGAAGTGATTTTGTTAAGTGTTGGTTCTGCGACAAAATGAAATTGGACAGTTACAATGATGACCGCTCGCTGACGGGCGTGTGACAGCGTCAGTGCACAATCACATACAGTCCACAGCACACACTCTAATAGGCAGAGACTCATGTTCACACACACACACACACACACACACACACACACACACACACACACACACACACACACACATACAGATACTCGCACACATACACACATACACACACATAGTCAAGTCAAACAGTTTATTTACCAAATGCAAAGCACAGGATTTTGTTATGGTGTATGCATCCAAACTTCACACTCCTTCCACACGCATATTATATCATCTATATCTATATATATATACGACTAGTGTCTGTGTGTCTGTGTGTGTGTCTGTCTGTGCGCGATGCACGGCCAAAGTTCTCGATGGATCTGCTTCAAATTTGGTGGGCTTATTCAGAGAGACCCCGGACACAACCTCATCGATGAGATATTTCAACACGTGCTCTCAGCGCGCAGCGCTGAAGCGATTTTGGTTCCACCTCAGCTATTTTGGTTCCACCTCAGCTACCCGGGCCCCCATACCGACACACCATAGCCGCTACACCACATCACAACGCCAAAGTTCTCGGTGGATCTTTTTCAAATTTGGACACCGTATTCAGCTACACCCCGGACACAATATCATCGATGAGATATTTCAACACGTGCTCTCAGCGCGCAGCGCTGAACTGATTTGGGTTTTTGTGTTCATTTCACCATTATAAGTAACTCTTCCTTATCTTCTCCAGTGTTTGGCGTTTATCTCCCTTCCTTCGTGTGGCTTTCCCGTTTGTAACTTACTATTACTATTTTTAGAATGTCACTGCGCTGTCCACTGCGCTGTCCACAACGCTTCCCTTGCACCCGTAAGTTGTTCTTACTGTCAAAGTGAAAAGGTCGAATCAATTTATAGCCACGCGAAAAATACACTCTCACCTATCTCTATATATTTATAGATACAGATATGCATATATATATATACGGCTTCTCTGTGTGTGTGTGTGTTTGTGTGTGTGTGTGGGCAAAAACCTGTGTATTGTAGAGTTCTGTTTGTGATGTGGTCTAGCGGCTTTTGTCTGTCCTTCCAACTGGCGCCCTATATCTCTGACCTCCCATCTGAGCAAAATCTATGAAAGAATACTAAAATCCAGACTAGAAGATGAAATGGAAAGAAAAAAGGTAATACCCCTGTGCCAAGCCGGTTTCCGTCGAGGCAGGGGTGTCTCGGATCACATTGTAAAACTGTCCTCCAAAATTAAGAAAGCTCTCTCACGCAAGAAGTCTCTCTTTGCTGTCTTTTTTGACATCAAAAAAGCCTACGATACAGTATGGCACCAACGATTGTTGTTCAAATTGAAGCAATTAGGCATCAGTGGTAATATGTTTCAATACATAAAAAGCTTTCTACTGAACAGATCCTTTCAAACTGATTATAAAGGTGCCAAATCATCCACTCGCAAAGTTGACATGGGAGTGCCACAGGGCTCAGTAATAGCACCACTGCTTTTTAGCATTATGCTGCATGACATATCGACAATTAAAACACATGGAGCCGAACTGACGCTTTATGCGGATGATATTGCTCTATGCAAAGAGTATCAAAACAAAACCTATAAAACAGAACACAAATTCTCTAAAGAGTGGCAAACAGCTATAGATAACATTGCGAACTATATGCGGGAGAATGGCTTCACTCTCTCTGCCGAGAAAACTGTATTCGTTGTCTTTACAAACCGAAAACTGGAAGATCGAGAAAAGATACAGTTCTCACTAGATAAATCTGTTGTCTCACCCAGTCAGCAGGTGAAATATCTGGGCGTACTTTTCACCTCAAATGGACTATGGACTGCTCACTTAAAGTATCTTTTAAGCAAAGCAAATAAGACCATCAACCTTCTTAAAATACTGGCTGCCCAACCATGGGCAAAGTGCCCAGTTATTCTAACAAACATCACCAGAGCTCTTATAAGATCAAGACTATCATATGGACAGGAGGCCTACTTCTCGTCGGCTCGAAAATGGCTTGATAAGCTACAGTCAGCGGAATGTCGTGCCCTTCGGCTTGCCCTCGGACACCCAAGGCATTCAAAGCAGGCCATTGTATACCACCAAGCAGGATTCCTCCCTCTTGACATGTGGCGGCGTAAGTGCTGCGCAGATTACAATGTTCGAGCCAACACAGTGCAAAACTCAACAAAAGAGGAGCTACAACCGCATTACAATCATGTCCAAAACAAAAAGGCCCACTTTGGCACTACTTTCTCCTCACTGGCTCAATTCAATGCTTCACTCTTTAGTGAAATCAGTGTCGACCCAAATGATGTGGCCCAAAACCCCATATCTCGTGATCCCTCATGGACAATGAAAGAAATGAATTTTGACACAGAATATTGCACAGCTACAAAGGATGATCAGTTATTACTCAGGATACAAGCCCTTGAGCACATTGATACTGTATACAAAGGCCATGTTCATGTTTACACAGACGGGTCAGTGTTGGATGACAAGAAGGCTGGCGCAGCTTTTGTAATCCCCAGCGATGACATGACTGGGAAATTTAAACTGTGCAACAGAAACTCGATCTTCTCAGCTGAGCTCCTTGCCATCTGCATGTCGCTTGTTCATCTCAATCTCATGAACACTCCTCCTCAAAAGATAGCTATATTCTCTGACTCCAAAGCAGCCATTGAAGCATTAAGATCTAACAAAAGATCAAAAAGACATGATCTTGTCATTGCCATAAAGGAGCTGGCAAATAAAATTATAAACAAGTCGCGTAAGGCGAAAATACAATATTTAGTCAAGTAGCTGTCGAACTCACAGAATGAAACTGAACGCAATGCAACGCAGCAAGACCGTATACTCGTGGTCCACCGCTCACGGCATAGGCAGTGAAATTGACAAGAAGAGCGGGGTAGTGGTTACGCTATGCTGCATAGCACGCTTTTCTGTACCTCTCTTCGTTTTAACTTTCTGAGCGTGTTTTTAATCCAAACATATCATATCTATATATTTTTGGAATCAGGAACCGACAAGGAATAAGATGAAAGTGTTTTTAAATTGATTTCGAAAAAAAAATTTGATAATAATTTTTATATATTTAATTTTCAGAGCTTGTTTTTAATCCGAATATAACATATTTATATGTTTTTGGAATCAGCAAATGATGGAGAATAAGATAAACGTAAATTTGGATCGTTTTATAATTTTTTATTTTTTTTTACAATTTTCAGATTTTTAATGACCAAAGTCATTAATTAATTTTTAAGCCACCAAGCTGAAATGCAATACCGAACCCCGGGCTTCGTCGAAGAGTACTTGACCAAAATTTCAACCAATTTGGTTGAAAAATGAGGGCGTGACAGTGCCGCCTCAACTTTCACGAAAAGCCGGATATGACGTCATCAAAGACATTTATCAAAAAAATGAAAAAAACGTTCCGAGATTTCATACCCAGGAACTCTCATGTCAAATTTCATAAAGATCGGTCCTGTAGTTTAGTCTGAATCGCTCTACACACACACACACACGCACGCACACACACACATACGCACATACACCACGACCCTCGTTTCGATTCCCCCTCGATGTTAAAATATTTAGTCAAAACTTGACTAAATATAAAAAGGAAGCGAGATTAACCTGGTCTGGTGTCCAGCACACGTGAACGTGCCTGGCAACGAGAAAGCGGACAAAGCCGCTAAAGAAGCTGCCCAAGGCATAGGCGCCTCCGAGGTAGACCTGCCATTGTCTGCTTCTGAGATCAGTAGCCTTACAGACTCTCTTCTCTGGAGAGAATGGAGGAACAAATATATGCACAAGGCTATAAGCTCTGGCTGGCTCATTCGGGAAGCCCCATCAAAACAGATGAACACCTATAATGCATGCCCACGTGTAATAAAAAGGATTAACCGCCTAAGGGCAGAAGCTGGGAATTACCAATTTCTAGAGCTTAAATGCACCTGTCAATCCGACCTCACCATTGCTCATTTGACTTTGGAGTGTGATTTGAACTCATGCCACTTTCAACCCCTGACTCAGTTTATGAACTCAAATAGAAATATTCTGCCAAATACCTCAAAGGAAAAATTAAGTTATCTTTTAAGTTTTAATAAAGACCTTGGGTGGCAAGGTCCCAAACT
>NC_090245.1:19460836-19463336 GCF_037325665.1 Littorina saxatilis
TCACTCATTAGTTTTTAAGCCACCAAGCTGAAATGCAATACCAAACCCCGGGCTTCGTGGAAGATTGCTTGGCCAAAATTTCAATCAATTTGATTGGAAAATGAGGGTGTGACAGTGCCGCCTCAACTTTTACAAAAAGCCGGATTTGACGTCATCAAAGGTATTTATCGAAAAAATGAAAAAAACGTCCGGGGATTTCATACCCAGGAACTCTCATGTCAAATTTCATAAAATTCGGCCCAGTAGTTTAGTCTGAATCGCTCTACACACACACACACAGACAGACACACACACATACACCACGACCCTCGTCTCGATTCCCCCCTCTATGTTAAAACATTTAGTCAAAACTTGACTAAATGTAAAAACGGTCGCCTATGAAATACTGAGACTACGACCTCTTCACCTGCACGTCACCTGCCATCCTTTTGACCACAGATGTCGCAATGTCATGGTCAATGTGAAAAAGAAGCGTAACTGGCCACCGCAAGGTGTCATCAAGCCCTCCGGCCACTGGACATATATTATAACTTCCCGTCACGCTGCTCTCTCTATATATTATATGTTCACCTCTTTGCTGACCGTAAGACCGGCTTTACTGACTGGCTTCCTATACGGGCGCATTGATTCCTTTCCTTAAGTTATAAACGATTTCATCATTATGTTATAGAGTAGCCAATTGCAAGATCAGGCGTTTTTTGACCAAGAAGGTTGCCACACAGCTCGTCTGTGCACGTGTTACACCTCGCATTGACTACTGCAATTCTCTCTTGGCTGGCATTTCATCTGATCAGCTATCTCGCATTCAACGAGTTCAGAACAGTGCAGCTAAGGTAATTCTCTGAAAGAAGCGCAGGGATCATGCTACGCCACTGCTGAATCATCTCCACTGGCTTCCAGTGCAACAGAGAATACAGTACAAGCTGGACACTCTCGCTTTCAACTACTTTCATGGCACCCTCCCTCCTTACTTGTCATCAAAACTGACAAAGTACTCTCCAACTAGGTCCCTGAGGTCCTCATCCCAGCTGCTCCTCACAGTCCCTAGAGCTAAACTAAATTCAGCTGGACAAAGATCATTCAGATATCAAGTCCCTACACTCTGGAACTCACTTCCCCTAGCGGTCCACCAGTCTCCTTCACTACCATCATTTAAGACTAAACTGAAGACTCACCTGTACAAATCTGCCTTTTACTAAAATGAACAAAGTAATTAGGACATGGAAGCTGTGTGTAATGTGTGCATGTGACTTGTGAGTGAATGTGCTGAATGATAAGTTTGCTTGTTGACTAGTTGTTAGTTGTTTAATTTGTTGCCCCACAGTCTATGTTACATCTTCGTTCTGTTTTAGATCTGTACGCTTTTATGTGAGTTCTGTTTTATTGTCAGACTTTTTATGTGTAACTATGTGTCTATTACTTATCTTACGTGGTTTTGTTTTGAGTTTTTTCATCTTTTTAAAAACAATTTGTCTAGATTATTTTATATAACTATAAGTAGTCGTTGTCTATGAATTGTTTTAATGCTTGTATGTTATTTCTTACGAGAAAACTTTGTATGTAAAATGTTAAATTTTAATGTCTAATGTAAAGCGCCATAAAAGAATGTTTTATTATTATTATTATTATTATTATTATTATTATTATTATTATTATTATTATTATCATACCAGTATTCGGGATTTGTTAGCTTAAGCTTTATATTCTATATAGATCATTACTTTATCGAGAGTACCTTCACTTACCAAAACTATTCTCAGGCTAGGCCTAACGTACACAACATGACATTTTCCAGAGAAAGGGAAAGAGGCAGACAGCCAGACAGACAGGCAAGCAGACAGGCGGTCAGATAGACAGACAAACAGCCAGACAGCCAGACAGCCAGACAGGCAAGCAGGCAAGCAGGCAGACAACAAGACTGACATACAGGCTAGGCAGAAATAGAGGCAGGCAGAAAGGCAGGCAGAGATTTTAATAACAGATACGAGGGTCAACTGAGAAGTACCGAGCCCGACCAGGATGGAATTGACTAAGACATTCTAATCTTGGCATGAATTAAGAAAGGTTTTTATGAAGACTTCATGCAAAATAATACGCATTCTCCACGGTTAGTTTGTGTGCCTTGGTTTCTCAAAGTACAGCACCACAATGGACAAAACTAACTAAGGCCAAAAAAAATTAGTCTGTTTACGGTAACCCGACCGACCCTATTTTTTTCGCTCCACCCTAGACTTTTTTTTGGCATTTGGGGGAAAAAAAATAACGTAAAAATATGGTTTTTTGGAGAAAAAAAAGAAAAAAAAATCCCGACCTACCGACCCTTTTTTTTTTGGCCTATGTTCCCGTAAACAGACCTATTTTTTTTTTGGCCTAAAGAGCATTGATCCAATATTTGCAAAGAAAAATATTTTGTCCACTGGAAATTCATAAAGACATGACATACACGTTTGGCAGGGATCCCCCTTCATACACCAGAGTAATAAGGTGGTCAGCTGAATTC
>NC_090245.1:19468336-19470836 GCF_037325665.1 Littorina saxatilis
CTGTCTGCTTGCATGGTTGCCCGCCCGTCTATTTGTCTGTCGGTGAATGTTAAAAGGACAGGTTCAAAGATTAGGCCAAAAACATGTTTTTGCAATGTTCTCAGTACTGAGTTCTTAAATTCTATCTTACATTCTTTTTGTTAACGTTTTTGCGAACGTACCTGTGTGTGTGTGTGTGTGTGTGTGTGTGTGTGTGTGTGTGTGTGTGTGTGTGTGTGTGTGTGTGTGTGTTGAGTTTGCACATACTCTCTCTCTCTCTCTCTCTCTCTCTCTCTCTCTCTCTCTCTCTCTCTCTCTCTCTCTCTCTCTCCTCTCTCTCTCTCTCTCTCTCTCTCTGTCAGTCTCTCCCTATCTCTCTCTCTCTCTCTCTTCATATATATATATATATATATATCACATGACCTCCCTTCTTTGTCTCTGTTACTTCAGTATGGGTATATATGTTGTATTTTTATAGCTCAATAAATACATCATGGACTCCATAAAATATATGATAGTGCAGATTCCGATTTGGGCAAAGAACTACTTTCCTCCCGACCTTTGGCCTCGCGCCGAACAATGTGACACATTTGTATGAAGTTCCAAAATCGTATTGCACGGCTCAGAAAACCATATCAGTTGCACGCAAAAATGAATCTCAGAACTGATCTGATGTATGAGATGCAATAAGCAAACGTTTCTTTCATTATGAAAGCAATGCAGGTCGAAAAAAACGAACATTCAACTTACAAGATAACCAGATGCTAGCGAACCAAAACAAAAACACGAGTACCCTCCCTTGTATCGTTAGCAGACGACTTTTGAGAATCTGTCAGTGGTGTGTTTTGGTGTGCGTCTTCAGTTTCTCTGGCAGTGTCGGTGTGGGAACTGACAGAAGCTAGGGAGCACAGATAATAGAAGACCTGTCACATAGACTAATCACACAATCAATACACATTTGGCTCATGTTTTAAATGACAGTTTCGAGTTTGTTAGTCAAACTCAAAGCAACAACACTGTCACTGGTGACATGCGCAGCGAGACCGAGAAACGTCCTTTACCTGGCACGGTTGGGCTTCGCTATCAAACATCGCCTGTTTCACGTGTTTTGCGAGCAAGTCTACTCTTTTGCCTGGCTCTGCAGTAAGTCCACATTGGCGATGAAGGTATCCAAGAACTTAACATGTGTGTATTTTTCCGTAATCCAGTCATATTCCTTCAAAATGCAATCAATCGGCGGTGACAGACGTGTCGGTCGCGTTTTCCTCACACCCATACCAGTTTAAGTTCATCCATGCAAACACACTCGCAAAACAGTTTATCACGTAGATACATTTCAAATAGGGAGCAAATGGTTAAATCTAAACCTACTTATTTGTTCCCTAAAATTTGCTTCTCTGTCAATAAGCCTAATTACACACGTTCGAGGAAAAAAAACCGTGGAATCGATTCTGAATCGAGTAAGCCAAATGGGTCCCAAACCCGTTTCGCCCGTTCTGCCGACCTGAAACGCAAAACAAAAGAATTGTGCGCTTCAACTAAATTAATTTCTATACGACTTCATTACTTTCTTGCAACTTATGAACCTTTACTTAAAGCTTTTAAATGGTCTGAAAGTAGTGTTACCGCGTACTTATCGATGCACTCATTCGTTTTATTTTTTCAGCGACGGTCACTTAGTTTAAGGTTGCAAAAGGGCTAAGTCTCGCTGGCAACACTGTTTTACCCTGCACAGATCGCAACAGTGCCGCTAGTAGTCTACACTTTGTGTTTGATGGTAGAATGGGATATACAGATTACAACACTCGTGGTTTTTTATATGGCTTGTATTTCAGTCAAGACCCAGCGGGAATATCAATCGAGAGCCACTCGCCAGAGGCTCGTGTCTCCCGATGATATTCATCCGCTGGGTCTTGACTGAAATACAAGCCATATAAAAAACCACTCGTGTTGTAACCTATACATATACAAATATTGCTCTCAGTATCCTCATCCTTCTATCGGTTTACTGCATCTCCTCTCTATTATTTCCATCCGACGCCAGCCCTGCTCACTCCTATCACGTTTCTAAACAGCAACGCAGCAACTACAACTACTGCTGCTATGTACCACTATTGGCAACTTCCTACTTCATTTCATTGTTCAGTTTGAGTCTCGTCCTGATATGGCTCTGCGTAGTCGGCTGGACGTTAAGCAACAAATAAACAAACAAACAAACAAATCAGTTTGAGTGCATCGTGTGTTTTGAAGAACATGACTACGAGTAATAAAAACAATCATGTAAATAAATATACAACCGTCACAACAAAAACAACAACAAGGGCACAGAACGTAAAGAACCACTTTGCAAACTTGCAAAACCAAACAGCTAAGGTAGAAATTGTTAGCAACGCATAAACAAACCACGAAGAAGCTCAGTCCGGGCGAAGGCATCCAATAAATGTGAATGCCCTGCTTCAAATCGCTATTATATAGCTTGCACTTAGCGCCAACACATTTTGGACCGACTAAACCACAACTC